>NW_019103977.1:188978-217709 GCF_001856785.1 Myzus persicae
AAAAAAAAATAGCTATCGTGAAAAAACAAACTTGAACGTTTAAAGAAAAATATCCTTTGCGGTTTCTAAAAACTTCACCATCTGGACCACCAGGATTTTGAATTTTGATATGAGTGCAGTCTATACATCCGCCAATGCCTGGCATTTTATACATTTTATAAAACTGCTCTTGTATTAAACTCCATTCTTCAGCTGTATTTGGAAACTTAACATAATGTTTACATTGGCTTGCTAAACTTTTAGAAATTCTTTTAATTATACGAGATACTGTTGCTTGATTAATTCCTCTGATATCACCGCTAACTATCTACAGTTACATTATAATATATTAATTAGGTAAATAATTATTGTTGATATTATTACTGCAATTGAGCTACTTGGAAATTTGATGATGCATAAAATCTTAAAGCAGTTAGAAGCTGAAGGATCGGAGGAATTGGTAAAACTCGATTAGTTGGATAACTTATATTTGAAATCAGGTCCAACAAAACATCTACTACTGTTTCTTCGGAAAACCTATTATTCATTATTATAATGATATTATAAAGCCATTTTTTGTTTGTTATTTTATTGCATAAATATAAGAATTACTTACCTGTATCTCTTATAGAATTCCAAATCCGAAAAAAATTCTAATGGATTTTCAAAATCCCTTAAATATCTTCTTGGTGTAGGTTCTTCTAAGTATTGAACAAAATCAATAAACTCATTAAATTCCATTAATTCTTCCATTTCACAATAAATAAACAATAACAAATCACTTTAAACAATAGTTTGTTAAAAAACAAGAATAGTACAAATTATAACTACAACAAGTTAAAAACAAATGTATGGTGACAACAAAATAAACGTTTACGGGATGGTTAGGTGATGAATATTGACCACTTAACTTTACGGACTACTTTATGTACCAACAAACCCATAATTATGACTATGCAATGCAAAGTTACGGGAATTCTCTTATGTGTTACCTAAAATCATTTAAGTGTTACTTAAAATGACTATGCATACGGCCCGTAAATGTCTTAAACTTATTGAAGTGATAGCGAATTTTGATAATCCTGTGGCTGAACACTCGGGAAATATAAAGAATAAATAAATCCATCAACATTATTTGGGACCCAAGATACAAAATAAATTGATAAACTTGATTGAAAATAAAATAAGAACAGAAATTATAACACTTATTAAAAAAGTGAAATATTACATTATTATGCTTGATGCAACTCCTGATGCATCTCTCAAGAAACAGTTAACGTTCATAATCAGAATTGCACAGATAACTAAAACTTAAAATAATGTTAAGATTTCGGTTGACGAATATTTTTTTAATTTTTCACATATAATTCTTAAAACAAGATTAGGATTATTCTATGTTTTAAAGCAAAATTGATCAAATATAGGTAAATGTTTTTCAAATTGTCGGTGCCAAGGGTATGTCAATGGTGTACAGGGTAGAATTTTAAATGAAAATCTTAGAGCTTTGTTCTTGCCATGTTGTACTCATTCACTAAACCCTTGTTATGTAAGTTTTTACTCATTGTACTTGATTATTTTAGGAGATATGGAAAATTGCAAAAGTTAAAAAAAAATTTTTTCAAATATTTAACATTAAAACCGTTGTCTGAGACTCGGTGAGAGGGCCGATTAGAATCTATAAAGGCAATGAAAAATGCAACTAAAATAAATAAATTGTTGATAGAAGTAAGTCAATCTACAAAAATACCGGAAATTAAAAGCGAAGCTATTTCTCTCGTTGGACATGAAATGTCTTTCGAATTTAATGCTAAGTTCAGTTATATGGTATACTTTATAAAATAATGTTAATAAAGTATGCAAAACTCTGCAAAATGAAAACAATTTGAAATGATTTTCCTGTAATCAATTTGAACTGCCTGAAACAGTTTTTAAATAAGTATCGAAAAAATGGATTCAATTTAGCAAAAAAAGATGCTAAACATAATATGTAAGCGAATCGATAAAACATCATTGTTAAAATCTTAAAGAAACAAATGTTTAGTTAAGTAAGATCTCCATCGAGTTCAACAAATGAAGAAGAATGTTTGTCAATGATTTTTTTTACCAATTATAGATCGAGGAATAATATATATTAATAAGATATTCATCCAATTGGATCATTTAAACAATTATTTTGAATTTTATTTGGTATTGGTAATTTATCTACTACCGACTCAAATACGTTGTCATAATCTACGGATTATGTTATGAATAGGGGAAAACATGGACATAAGTGGATCGGAATTGTATGATGATTTTTGCCTTCTTTCAGAAATAATTGATAAAGGTCCCTCTCCTTTAAGAGTTGAACAAAAAATCCTTAGCAACAGTGTTGGTGATATTTATCCTAATGTTGCTGTAGCATAAAGAATTATGCTCACATTACCAGTTACTACAGCAGGATTAGTTGAAAGATCATTTTCAAAAATTATTATAGAAGAACTCTTAAAAAGAAGAACTAAAAATGTAGCGATAATACCTATAGAACATGAAATAGTAGACGAATTGGACATGGATAATGTTATTGCCACATTTGCTGATCTTAAATCAAGAAAAGTTAACTTTTAATTATTATTATTATTTCTTTATTAAATAATTTTATAAACATATTATAAAAATGTACAACAATTTTATCATAGATAATATTATAAACCTACATGGGTAGGCTGCAATGATGTAAAATGATTTTGTTAGGTACTGGTAAAGGTAATATTTAAACATACTTCACATATTGAAAAAAGGCGCCTGCAGAAATATAAACAGGGGTAGGAAACCAATATAAAGGGTCCAATAATACAGCAAAAACTATTTTTTTTTAAAAGTTATACAACAATTAATATTAACTAAAATATACGGTGTCATGCACCTTCCAGCAACACCCGCTGCGGACGCCTTTGGTTTTGAAATGAGAGAAGTTACGATAGTGCAATTGTTACATTTGTAATTCATTAATGCATCATATATTTTTTTGTTGGTCCCGCTAAAAGAGTTATGCTCCGAGCCCAGAAAATTATAGGGATTATCCTGTTCGTATATATATTAGACACCCGATAAAGTAATGATAATATCACCATTTATATTTCATCTATTTGTTTGAATGTTATTTCATATTTGAATATTTGTTCTGTGACTTCAGAAAGATAATAAGACTTCGGAAGAGATAATGACATTTCACGACTTAAAAAAAACAATCAGTCGACAACTGAAAGAATTGGAAGAGAAATTTGACTTTTCAAATCAATTGAAAAGAACAGTGGTTGACCAGTCTTACAAACTGATTAACAGGAATTATGGAGGTCCCGTGAATCAGCTGGATTCAGGTCGTTTGGATTTAATACCAACATCTGTTCAAATTGTAAATCCACACCTGTTTGCATTGCATTTTCACGATTGATAGAATAATAATATATAGATATTATTATTATAAGTATTTTTATTTTAATAGATTAACTGTGATTCTAAAGAAGAGTGCCATAAGGTTGTTAATCTCAGCCACGATGCTTTGATGGGGAGATTACCTCATAATGTGGTTTTGAAGTCAATGGTGTGTATTATATAAATAATTATTTTTTATAATATCGTTTTCACTTAGGGCTTACACACTTTATCTGATAATATTACTAATTTATCTTCGTAAATATAAATAAAATACCTATCTATTTATTTGTATTTAATACATACAATATCTATACTTGTCTTAGACGGGCTTCAATTCCGTTTGTCAAAATTATTTTTCGACTCAAGAATGTGGACATAACAGTGATTCGAGCTGTTGCAGTATTTCTTCTAAAGAAACAAATATGTATAGTATATTTCATTATTTATTGATATTCCATAAGTCAGTGATTATTGTTAACAATAAATATCATTTTAGAAATACGCTAGTGTCTCAATGTTCAGACACACTTCAAAACTCACAAGAAGTTTGTCAACTAAACGAGCAACTTCAAAATATACTCAATGAAAACCAAGAACTTCTTTTTAAACACAAATCTATAGTTCGTTTTAAACTTAATAATAATATTGTATACAGTAAAATTTCGTTATAACGTTTTGCTATTGATTAAGACAAGAGATACTCGAGAGCGTAAAAATGTTATATAATATAAACAATAAGTAATTTTAATGTAAAGAAATACTAGGTATTGTTTTCATAGTTTTTAATATTTAAATATTTGATATTACATGATGATTGCTCCAATCAAAATTACTAATATGCATCTAGAACTGTTATCTTTGTTCCAATTACATTACCATTTTAACATTTTAGGAGTACTGTTATGTTTGGTTACTTAATTTAATTATTTTTTGATTTAAACTATCAAAATATGATAAGACATGCAAAGTATAAAAAAAAACATAAAATATCTAAGACGATATACTTTGTATGAACTGAAAATTCAAATATAGAAATACAAATGCCTTTATTTTCTTAATTTTTATTGATATTTATGCCATGAAAGAAATCGATCCTATCCAATAAGGGTAATGTCTAGAAGTTCAGAAAATAAACAATAAACTAGTCAAATTCTAGAGACTTGATCATACTAATTAGCCAGCTATATAGTTGAGAATTTATTACATGCTTGAATGTTATAGCGAATTTTTACTATTTCATTTTAAAGGGTTAATATATTTTTGTTCTTATAGACCGAACGAAACGATTTATTGGTAAAAGCTTTGAATCGTCCCGTAAGTAAAATTTTATGAAGCAAACAATCATAAATTATAGTTATTCATATAATTTAATTTCTTGTAGGCTGTGTTTAAAAAAATAGACGGTTGCATACGATTTCCTGGAAAAAAAGAAATGGTGATTACCTAAAAAATAATGGATTAATAATAAAAATAAAATTGTATTTGTTTTTGTTGTAATTTTTTGATATCCTAGGAAGAAAAACTTGCAGAATTTAAAACAGAAATATTGAGATTGAATTCTGAAATTAAAGTAGTACACATAACTCAATTAAAATTAAAATCAGTCAAAGAAATTCTTAACCAATTTAATGCTTCTAACTGTCAGGTACTCACTTCAACATATTATAAAATTATAAAAAATAATGAATGGAATATGTCAATTGTTTAAAATACTGTTATATAAATAGTGTGGAAGCCCTTCATTTAAAGACAAGATCAATACAAGTACCAAAGTTCAAAAACAAGAAATTCAACAAATCGAATTGCAAATAAAGTAACTTATATATTAGTTGTATTTTCAATTTGTACTGAAACAACGTGAATACTTTATTACTTACGATCAGATTTGCTTACTTGCCTACTGGAGTAGCGTACATTGTCAAACTTTTGTGATGTCTTATTATGAACATTTGATCTCTTGATGTTAGACGGATAACCTTCCTGGTATTTCTCTAGTATACCCTATTTTATCAGCCTTACTCTCACTCTCACTGACTATATTCGTGTCATCTATTGGTGCCACCCTTACACTACAAATAATTAATTAATTTCTAATTTTATTCTGCATAGACACTCCACACATTGGCATTCTCCTTAGCTTTCTCATATCTGCTACAACCTCTGTTCTAACACTGCCACTGGCTAACATTCCGATCTATACAACATGACTTCCCTTGTAACTGTTCTACACATTAGCGACATGGGGAGTCACTAATGATACCCAAACAGTTTTTTTTTCTGAACAGTGAAAGGTGTTTATCAATGGAGACTCCAGTATAATACTGAACATAATTGAACTTTTCAAGTTGTAAATGTAGTTATATTAAAAGTTAAGGCAAAAACATGTTCACTACTATATTCTTAAGCTTGTTTTACTCCGATCAGTGATTATAATAAGTTAAACTTATGTAAAATATAAACCTAATATTTTAACTGTAAGAATTAATTTTGATAGTCATTTAAAATCTTTGAGTACTTACTCTTATTAAATCACATAAATATAATATTCAACATACCTGAAATAATAGTATACAGATACTCCAACGTAATGAAAGTAAATTGGACATGTCTTTACAAAATATAACAATTTTTATAATAAATAATAAGAGACAAACAACTCGGAAGTCTTGACTAATTGTTGAAACCATTTTGCATTTTTTCTTGGGTTTTCTTGAGTCCAATGTCAACCTCAGATCATCATAATAATCTATTCATCGTATCCGTCTTAGCCCCCCTAAAAATATTAAACAAACAATACCGTAATTTTGTAAAGTTTGCAGAATTTTTTTCATTATTTTATATTCTTATATCCACAATTATATAAGTGTACCTAGTACATTACAAACATACTATTTACCAATTTATTTTTTATGGTAACATACCGAACAATCAAGTCACAATTCACAATGATATATTGTGTTTATATACCTAATTGTGTACATATTTTGTACCAATTGGCCATCAATATTGAATAACATATTATACAGTTCTATTTATAGATGAGAAAAATATTATTTCTTTTCTAATTTTTGTTAATTCTTGAGAAGCGATAGCTATTATAGGACTATCGCTATAGCTGTATTAATCGTATCGTAAAGCTTATCGTGATTGAATGAATCGTATTCGTACATTGTAATGGGTATCGTACATTCATATTTCTACCGTTACCGTAACCGTATTGACAATTTAATTTTAAATTATATTTTACTTATTGTTTGATGTTCTTGGGAATACGTTTCTTTTGAGATTGTGGTTTAGATTTTTAATAAATAATTTAGTAATTATTAATTATTCTTTTTTTTATGTATGTAATTATTTAAGTTGTTATGATAACGAGTCAACGAGATTTTTTATGAGTGATTTAATATAAAAATTAGTTTGTTGAGGGTGAGGGGGCAACGTCTGTTTGTCATCAAATATTTGAGCCTCAATATTTCACAAGATCTCCGCCTATGTGGCTAACACAACTTTATTTTATGTTATTTTAAGCAAAAAAAAAACTAGAGTGTCACCGGTGACACACAGCCGTCTTGAAAAGATATTTTTCCACTCCATTATTTATAGATGAGAGGACTAGCGGGCAATAGACACCGGTGATATCTCATTATTACTACTGAAACATGTTCACCTCAACAAGAGAAATCGACTGATACCAAAATTGTTTACTAGATGTCTCACAAGTATATTTATCACTGTTTTAGTTGTATAGAGGCTATGAACAGAATAGCTAAAACGGCCCTCTAAAATCTACCTTACAATCTCAACGTGATCATTTTGTTACTCAAAATATTTAACTCTTCTATACATTTTATCCATTCAACCAACCTATTTCTGACGTAAGCGACATAATAACCATTATTTTGTCCCTAACCTCACGCAGTACAACACCCTCATCATTTTTTCATTTACTCCCTCCAAAATCATACTCAATAGATTCTGTCTTATTCTTCATATCCTTAGCTCCTTTGCTTCCAACACTGTTTATTAATTTTCTTATCTTTGATTCATTCCTTCCAGACTTTCTCCCAGTAACACAACATCATTAACAATGTCTCCTCGCCCAATGTATCGTTCGTAATTACGTCTTATGCTAAGGAGAACGGGTGATTTATCAACGCTGAACTGTGGTGCAAAACTTAAGCTTTCACTATTGTGTTCGATTTTCAACACACATTTGTCTTATGTCATTATCCCTTCATGCATGTCCTTTATTACTTTAGCATACATTTCCCTTACTTCTTTCCTTCTTACCACCAAGCTCTATACCTCTGTATGAACTCCTTCAAATCTATAAGTACCAAACAGATTATTGGTATCATGATTAGCTTTTACACTCTGTGGCACCAATGGGTATGGCGAACACTCGTTGAGTGCTGCGCTCTCTCGAAGGTTAGGTTAGGTTTGAAAAAGACAAAACAATTTTTGGCTGCGGCTGGTAGTTAGAAACTAAAGCTGACTTTAAAAGTGACTTAATTAATCGTTGGTTTTGGTATGAACGAACCAAACAAAAATTGGTCGAAGCTTGAGGTTACTCTTATTTGATTCAAATTATATTATGTAATATAAATATATTTTTTTAGACAGAAGAATAATGAATTGAATAACATTGTGTCCGATTATGAAGATATCGTTAAGACGAATTACAAAATAACTGATACACATAATAAATTAGCTAATGATCTAATAGAATTATTGAAAAAGATAGAAGTACGCCAATGTAGGATATATAAAAAGAAATGAATAATATGTACTAAATACACTTACAGGAGTACAATTTGGAAGGTTTCAATGATTTAAAAAATGATTTAATCAAAAACAACGAAGATATCGAAACAATGGAATTGATCATCAAAGAGCGTAATAATGAAATTAATGATTGTGATGAAAAGGCAAGTCCTATAAACATTTTAAACTTTATGTGTAATATAACATGAGTAATAATAAATCTACCAATGATTTTTAGTTGAGGCGTGTTCAACATGAAACCAAAGATATAACCCTTAAAACAAAAAAATGGGAACATGCGATGAAAAATCTCTTAGACGATTTCAATGAATCGTATAATAAATTAGAAGTAATATTTAAAACAAAACTATATTTGAAATAATAATGTTAAATAGGTATACCGTACCATAGGTAGCCTACCATCTTATTTCTTCAACCGTTTTGAAAAGACGGCTGTATTTAATACTACCATTCACTGTAAATTGTAGTCATTTATACATCTTTTGGTACATATCATTATTTGTTGATAACTATGATATAGGTATTTTTATACTTCAAAAGTGTTTTCTGAAATATTAAATTGAGACAGAATATATTTTAAATGTGAATTGTTGTATTTATGTAGTCGGTTTACAAAGAACAGCTGGAGGAACTGTTGGCACTGCCGAAAGTTTTGAAAGAAACGCATATTAAATTACAAGAAGAGATTGACCTAAGAGTATTAGCTGAAGAATCAATGAATAAACTAAAACGTGATCTTAAAGAGGTTAATAATATGTTCAGTAAAAATATAAATTATAATTATTTTCAATAGTATTTTAATAAATTATAATTGATTTTATTATATACCATGTTTTCTATCTTCTGTGGCAGATAACTACAAAATGTTTTATTTTTTTAAGGTGGAAAGTTTGAAAAATGGAAATAAAAACGATGACGAGACAATGAATCAAGATATTGAAGACGAACGATTAAAGATAGAATCCGAAAATAAAATTATTGAGTATATTTCACGAGTTTATTTTTAATCAGATATTTCAGTATAAATATTTGTCAGGTCAAAATTAAAATCTCTTGAAGAAAACATCGAGTTATCTGTAGAATGCCTGGAGAAAGAAACTCAGGAACTAAACGCTGTAAATCTACAAATCCAAGAAGCTATTGCAGAGAGCACCAAACACATAAACGCATTCCAACATTTTTCAGAAATACATTTGGAAAGAATAGTTAACGACTTGCATAGATTACAAGAGATTTTGACGGAATCACAAAACAGAGAGTGTGCGAAAGTTCTCGTTAAAAAATCGGTAAGGATGAAATTTTATAATATATCCAAACGGTAATTTGTGATCTACTAATTTATCGTTAAACTAAATATGTTGGGACATAAATACTTTTACTATTTCTGATTCCCATTTTTTAACTATTTTTTTGAAAATGACATCTATTTTAGAATTTTAGTAGATCTTGGAGGTCTGACCTAGTTTCAATATCATAAACATTTAAGTCATGAATCTAAACACAGCAAGCTTGAGTGAAAAAATATAGTCTATATTATCCATCAGAATGCGATCTGAACTGTTGAGTTATCGTTTTCATATGTACATCATATGAACATTTATTTATTTTTTATAATTGAAATATAATGAAACTACTACTATTCAGAGCGCATTTTGGGAATGTGACATTTCCAGACCACATAAATCAGCAGAGTTCCTCTTATGTTCATTTCCGAAGTAATATTTGCAATATTAGTAAATATTATATTGAATAACAATGGAATACATGGTATAAGGGTTAGGTTCGGAACCTCCTTTGGTTCATATGCTATGAAACTCATTTCATTTTCTTATTCTTTTTTTGCATATTCTTTAAAAACCACAAGCTCGGGTTTTTTAAATCGAAAATATCCATCGATTTGTTACACAAAACATCCTTAGGTAATACAGGTAAATGACCAAATTCATCAAAAAAAATTATGTAACCTCACGTAACTTTTTTGCACAGACTGTTTCAATTGGAAACATCCCTTTATTTCTAATGCAAAACCACTTATAAAAGTGCAAAATGTTTGTTGAGTAATAGTGGGAAATCCTGTACCAAAAGTGACCTGTATGCCATATTTCTTATTACACCACGATGTACAGTTTAAGAAATAGTGCAAGTATAATATAATAATAACAAACAGATCTGATATGGTAATAGATTTGAAAAAATGTAAAAAACCATCATTCTGAAAGTAGGTTGGACCACCAATTTCTGACTTTACTGTCGATTGTCATTAAATTAAAACACTTAAATTCAAAAAAATAATTGTGTCCTGTAAAGTTTAAAGTTAACCTGTTTTTATTCAGTTCATGGATCATCTCAAAGATAAAATAACTTCAATTTACCAGAACGTAGAGACGTGTAAGCTAGAAATGCGTATTCTTCTTGAACAATCAAATGAACATAACATGACGCCATAAATTTCTTATGTAAATCATTTTTTTTGTTTTTCTGTTGAAGTAACAATAGTTTTTATGACAAATTATAAATTCGATAAAAAGTAAATTCATTGACGTATATCTGTTTAACAGGTATAAGGTGAAACTAAAAAATTATTAAGCTTAGAGATAAAATAAAATTAAAAAATGGGGAAAACAACTGAATATACATATATAAATTATAAGGTGAGAAACAGGTTTTTAAGAATAAAATAATACAAACCCATAGTCAAATATCTAATATACATTACTTAAAACCAATGACGTTATCGACAGCTTTCTATTCCCAATCCTATTCCTATTTCGTATTCATTTCAATATGCATTTACCTACATGTATATGTTACGGACAAAGTGGGGTAGTCGGGCATTGTGCTACAATAGCCGGGCATTGTGCACAGTGCCCATCAGTTTCGTTTAAAGTATTCAGTTAGTAATAATTGTTTACTATGACCGGTCATTCTATAACAGTGTCTGGGCAATTTGGATTGCCCGACATACTTTTGGTCAATGTAAAAATTTACTGTATAATATATGTTCGTTAGGACCTAAGGACGATACCGCGTCGTCTCGTAATTAAGATATTATATACCTACCTAACTCACAATGACAAAATATAACGATTAGATAGAAAAATAACAGACGGCGCGTATGAGTGTTTGTGTGTGTGTGTATGTGTGGCAGTCGTGTGATAGGTGCACATCTCTTATCACTGATCGATCAGACTCTAGGTGCAAACACTCCTTTAGTTATCTAATCAACCACCTATCTTTATTATTACTCTGTTATAATTTGGAAAGTTTTGGTTATGATGTAGGTATTTGTCTAAAATTATTTGAGCAATACTCCAGTACTGCAGATATACTGTGTAGTGTGTTCAGTGTTCAGTGTGT
Organism: Myzus persicae; assembly: GCF_001856785.1. Classification (NCBI taxonomy): domain Eukaryota; kingdom Metazoa; phylum Arthropoda; class Insecta; order Hemiptera; family Aphididae; genus Myzus; species Myzus persicae. The sequence continues at coordinate 200,517 of NW_019103977.1, forward strand.
TCAGACTGTTTATTTATGACGTTTGTAATATTATATTAATTTTTTTCCTCAACTTTTACCACGAAACTGGTTGTACGCAGAAGTGTAAAACAAAAAAATGCAAATGTAAAGCAGCAGGTAAACTATGTAATTCTAAGTGCCACAGTAGCAACCCGTGCTCAAATAAATAAATATGTATACTAATATTCATCTAATAAATAATAATAAATAAATTGATTTAATATTTGTTATTATATTGTATTAAATTTATTTAATTGTATTGTTTTAAACATAGTAGCATACATTGCCCTTCAAGGATTCGGTCATTGTACACAATGTCCGAGTAATGTTTTTTATTTTCACTTTAACCACTAAAATTGGGCATTGTACACAATGTCTGGGCACTGTGCACAATGCCCAACTACCTCACCTTGCCCGTAACATATACATCGAAATGAAAATAACGATATCAATATACTATTGCATTTATCAATTCTTGATAAAAATAAAAACTGCGTTGATAAGTACAAGGTAATTTCACAATCGACGCAGATGAACAGTCTTTTGATGTTAAATATAAAATATGTTATTTATTACAAATCGCTGCAGAAAAAATATCTTATGACTACGTTGAAAGAAAAAATAGAACAATCGACAAACTGATCGGCTGATAATTAATTTATACACACATTAATAATGAAAGTAAACAAATTTGTGTACGGCCAGATAACCAGCTGCTAACAACGATTGATAGTAACGACCGACTTTCGGGAGCAGTGCTGTGGTTATCCTGGAAAGATCTATATCAACTGCTGGTGGAAGGTCAGGCAGGCGACACTCACACCATTATCGGATACACCCAAACGAGTTCTAGATTTTACTGCGACACAAGACTTTGTTTCTAACCTGTGATTCTACAGAACAAAGAAGTTCCAAAATATACTTGGTTACAGCATCATGCTACCGGATCAGCAGTTGACACCACCACATCATACCATGATATTAACACAGAACACTATAGAAGCGACACTCACCCCTCCACTTTTATTTTCTTCATTTCGGAGCGACAAGAATGATGTTGTAAGCTTGGCGGTAAGGCATGATCGAAATGCATTGCTCGAGATCAGCCCGCCAATTTTTTTAAATAAAAGGTCCCTGCATATTTCCACTCACTAAGATTTGTATAACCCCCCTTCCACGAAATAGATGAAGTTGATAATTTATTTGATATATTAAATTCTTGAATGAAAATAAGGCCACAAGAAGACGATGAATCAGAACCTAAGGGGGAAAAACGATTTTGCTTACCTTTAAAAAATGCTGAATATCAAAATAATTTCTTATTAAAAATGTTTAATTTTTAAAAAAATATAAATGTACAAAAATTTAAAGCAATGGCACAACATTAAGAAAAGCTACAACATTAAATCTCTGACAGGTTGGATGATTTCATAGCAGGATTAATTAAATTACATAATATATTATCAAAAGAATATGATGAAGAAATTGAACTAATGACAAGGAGATTGAACCAAGATTGTTTGGAAAATTTATTTGGTACTATGCGAATTCAGAATAGTAACTGTCTAAACCCCTCAAATATTCAGTTACAGCACACCTTCAAAAAATTATTTTCATTAAGCTATTTTGAATATAATGGAGGTGCAAATTGTTTGGAAGACATAGACCAAGTACTGAGTACTTTAAATAAAATACCAGCTGAGGATTTAAAAACAATACTCCCTGAAAACCAAAAGGTAATTCAATTAATAAGTTACCCATTGATGCCACCAATTACAGATCATAAGAATTGCCAGAAAGAAATGCTTTTACATATATATGTGGTTATTTAATAATAAAGTATTATAACATGAATTCTTGTGAAACGTGTATAAGATATGGCAGATCTACCACAAAGTTATCTGATTAACTTTTTTTCACACACTTCGAAACACATCAACACAGCTCTATATCTATGTTTTCATCGTTAAAGGCTCCAGATTGTAATTTTTACCAATATATTTTTGAATTAGACAATATATTTAAAAATCGATTTCCTACTTTAGCACCATCACCAAAAGTTGGGAAAAAACTTAAAACTTTAATGTTAAATGTATACTTTGAACATCCCTGTGAACAATTCCCCCATGACTATTTGTTAAACTTATGTATAAGATTTAGAATTTATACTATTTTGACCAGAACTAAACGTAATTTGCGAATACCTAGCATGAAAAATAGAAAATTGCAAATTTTATGTCATTTAAAAATATTGTTATGTATATATTTTGTTAAATTGTCTTATAGAAGGTAGATAATTCATATTTAATATCAATGATATTAAATAATTATGAATTTTAATAAAATCATATCCGAAAAACAAACTACATACAAATTTATTGAATAAATATCTTAAAAATAATATATTAACCATCATAAATTCAATATTCGTATCATATAACATAAAAAATCTTATCACATCTTATCACATATTTTTGTATGATTAGTCGTAATAACAAGAATGATGTTGTAAGCTTGGCGGTAAGACAAGAAGTTACAAACCATTTCAAGGCCATTAAGAATTCTAAGCACATTAACATTGACCGCCCGAAAGTGTCGCTTCTATAGTGTTCTATGATATTAATAATCCTCTCTTTGATCGCAGCATGTCCCATACAAATAGGAGGCACTCTTATAGAGAACTCCAATGATTGTTAACTCATCGTCTTAGCTTCATAGCATTTGTGTGGATCATGGACTTATTTACAGCCACATTGCAACCTACATAAGTGCATTTCCGGTGGTTCTAGATTAAATACATACTTTTCAGTAGAATTCTGAAATGTTCTGTCGAAACACTTTTTATAGTTTAAATAATCTAAATTATTTTATTAGCTAAGTAAATAGTATTTAATAATTGTGTTCGAATCTCTTATTTCTTACTCAAACCTCCTTCCTATCTGATGTAACAACGTGTACTTGCATTCGTCCTAAAAGAAGGGTGCAGTGACCAAGTGGTCACGAAACTTTTGATCTCACATTGCTGTCCATACAATCAGAACCTCGTATTTTTGTTCTTTCGTGAATGGTGTTGGCTGTACCATAGGGTTTTCTACCGTCTAGAAACGATGAAAATGTTGATTAAGTTAAGGTTGAGCAAAGAGGGTCAAACACGCCTGTGGCATCGGAGTAGAATCAAGTGGAGTATATCCATGAAAATCCAGCCTAAGTTAGTCTCGAACACTGATGAATGCCCATGCATATGTTGGACACGATGCACATATAAAATAAATTTGATGGTTCACATCAGCACCTAGTAAGAATTCGATGCGTTCCAGATGATCAAACGATAAGCAAATTCCAGGTCGAGTATTGTGAATGGATACCTGGGTTGAGAGTGGCTGCTGGTTACAGTAATTGTATGCAGTACGATAGGTTCACAAGAGTATTCGGGAAGTATCATTGTATGTAATATAAACGGCAGAGCTATTATTTTGATTTGTGATATATACTTGTGTGATATTGTTACTATAATTTCGACGGAGCTCTGATGAATTAAAAGAATAAAAGTGCATAATTCAGTTACTGCCTTATTTATTGCTCACGTCGAATTGATCACACTTATTTTTTTACCTAACCATCAGCTATAGTCGTGCCACCAGCTATTGCCTTACCCACATTGACGGTGTGGACACCTCGAACTGCCGCTAACTACTTAGCGGGCCACGTAACACCATCATGTTTTTAGGATACGAACTTGTTTCGTATCATTCATTCATGCCCTAACCTGGATCAGCAGAGACTTCGAGTAAAGATTCGCATAAAAAATTGTTCCCCATTTGCTATTGTGAGCCCCAGATCTATAAACTGTACACTCCGAAGGAGTATTTTTATGTACAATACCTGTGGATTATTAATGTGGTTTAAATAAAATTGTACTTAATAAAGCTAACGTCCATTAACCAAAAAACACAGAGTTGTGTTAGTTACAAAATATTGAAGAACTAATGTCTGATTGGAAAATCTTTGTTTTTTATAACTTAACATTATCCGATCTACATCAACAAATACCAACTATGGTGAGACTTATAATGGTGTACAAAAAAATAGTTGAATTGGTCATAATTATTCCTGTGTCTTCGGCTAGTGTAGAACGTAGTTTTCCAGTGTCAAGACATATTTAACAACTACTATGAAGAGTTCATGGTTAAGCTATGATAAAATGATAAGATATCCAACTACTGCTCCTTAAAGTATTTGCAAGTATGAAAAACAGAAGAATTCAATTTCAAATTGAACTTTTACTATTTTTTTATAATTAGTCTGGATTACTTTTTTAATAGTGAACTAACTAAATGAATATTATTATATTGAAGAGGTTCAAAACTAAAGATTACAGTATTTTTTAGTAATCTTTAAACTACCTATTAATTATTATAACCAATATTATAAAGATTTTAAGCTACTTAGGGCCATTTTATCAATCATCAGTTAAATAGTCGTTTAACTAATCTCAAGTTTAGATTAACTGAAGATTAAAAAAATGTTCATTTTATCAATCAAATTTAAGCCGAGGTTAAGTAAACTGCGTTTTATAAACCGAAGATTAATTTACTACCAATTGAAGTTAGTAGCACGTTAATATAAACATGTTCTTATCTTCATATCGGTATAATATTGTTTTTTGTTATCATTTTAATCTGTAGTGTATTCGTATTTTTATCTATATTATAAAATGTAATTTATATTTTATATTATAATACTTATATTAACTTATACTATTCATGTAAATTACCATTTAATTAATTCAGTTTAAAATAATTTTTATATTGTCAAAATGAATTCTAAAGTGAAGCGAGAACGCTCCACAAATTTCATTGACAGCGAGTTAGAACTTCTTGTCGACCTAGTGGTAAGGCACAACAAGATACTAGAAAATAAGAAAACAGACGCTGTAACTGCAAATGTGAAAAACAAAACATGGGATATACTGGCTAAGGCATTCAATAGTAAAAGCCTTAATGGATTCCGCAGTGAAAAGTGTTTGAAGTCGAAATATGAAAATTTAAAAAAAACAGTTAAAATGAAGTTGCGTGAAGTGAAATCAAAACCATGTCCAACTGGAGGTGGACCAGCTGCCCCACAGAAAACTTTAAACAAACTATCCTCTATTGAAGAGAAGATCCGATCACTGAACCCTTTAGCTTTCAATGGCGGAACTTCACAGTTTGATAGTGACTGTATTGATAATGTAAGTATAAACTGTACAATTTTATATGTAGGTACTCTGAAATTGTAGATTGTAGATATTATATCATAATAATTATTAATTTATTCAGGTAACAGATAAAATGCCTATGGAAATCAATGAATATGATAATGTAAGTAATTACCTAATATACATAGTAATTGATATATGGATTATAAATTATTAGTTAGTAAATATATTGATATTGAATTACTTATAGTTAGTGGAAGAAGTGTTACAAGATTGTCATGAAAATAATAGTGAGGTGAATAAATATTTTTTTTGTAATTTCCTTTACAATTATTAGTACAAAAATGTTATACTATATATTTTATTATAAAAAATTAAGGATTTGGATACAATTTGTGATAATACTGAAATAAACTGGGCAGATTATACACCAGCTAAATTAAAGACACCTATTTCTTCAGTGTTATCAAATACTATAAGTTCACAAAATCGTTCATGTTTTGACCCCACAACTAATATGCATGACGATGAAATTAGTTCAGACAGTAATTTAGAAAGTAAGACACTAAAATAATGATAATATATTGTAGAAAATATTTCATTCAGACAATTATAATGTTAAATTTAGTTGAAAAACTTCAAGAAAATCCCAAAACAAAAATAAAAGTAAATAGTGTTTATAGAAAAAAACAAGCAAGGTTATTATTATTTGTTACTTGTTATTTAGTTTCTTCTATTTTCAACTTTAAAATAATATTTAATATTATATGCATAGTAAAATAAATACAAAGTATGCTCGACACGATACGTGTTTTCGTCCTAGTTCGCGCATGTGCATTGCCTTGTCTTTTTGTGCAATCGGGGGACTTCGGTTTTTGACGATCTTTACCGATTGCAATTGCACTGCCGTTCCCGCGTTAATGAACATCGAGGCACCGCGCAACCATAGTCAAATAATTATATAAATATTTTTATATTTGCTATTATAATTAAACTTATTTTACATTTAATACTTCTTATCTTATTGTATATATCAATAATTATATGTCTGTTGTATACATTAAAATGTTATGTTTTGCTGTGTATTAACCTGTCTGTACATGTCAAAGAAAAATAAAAATATTCTAAATTCACAAAACTGGTGTAATTTATTCATTCCTTATGTACCTGATCTAGAATCCTCACTTATTTTTAATTACTTACTGTCTAGTGGTTTTAGAAATCTATATACATATATTTAAAATAATGCCTGCATGTGCAGTTCATAATTGCAGGGAAAAATCAAATGGTAAAGTTATATATAATTAGTAATTACATTGATTTATTAACATTAGGATGTAGATAGACAAATTTTGATCAACAATAATATTAACAGAAAGTAATTGAATTAATGTGATAAATTAAGACGAAGAATTTTTAGTTTTAAAAATATCTAAATATGTATGCAATTATTCAATTCAAATATGTTCAAAAAAAATGTATTTTATGTTTATTATTTTAAATACAGTAATATTATTTTTGTATCGACAATTTTTCAAATAAGTTTTTATTTGTACAAACAAAATTTAAATTGAATTGAAAAAATGTTTTCTATTTTTTATTAATTTATACTATACACCTCTTGGTCATTCATATCATGATAAAATAAATATGCAAAATCCAATTTTAAATATAGCTACTTAGTGTTGTTGTTTTACACTTTTATAGACAAATTTGAACTGTTTATAAATACTACTATAATTAAGGACTTATATTTTTTGTATAAATCTAAATGTTTGATATTAAACTAACACAGTTTCAAATTCATATGTATAGAAATGTAAATTATTATTTTTTAGCACAATTATATAACAATAAATTTAGGTATGAGAAACATGAATACTAATTAGTACTTAGTCATTTTTTATCTCCAAAACAGAATTAACCAAATATATCCTGTGGCTTGGCGTGGCGCGTTGGCTGCTACCAGTCGCGGAATGCGACTGGGAGAAAGTAACGGCCACAGCTACTAGCTCCCGGATGGGTGACCACCCGGGTTCATAGTAGTTAAAAACCTTGCCACACATACACGTATTTGCTACCGTAAAAACCGTAAAAATCAACCTACCGTACCAACCTTACCCCTACCACAGTTCATAACCCCTACAACAGCTAATGGCCTTAGTCGCCGGGCTTAAGTTCAATAAAAAAAAAAAAAAAAAATATATCCTGTTTTTATTTTATTTTAGCATAAATAAAATGTAACTGTTATAGATTCAGTTAGATATTTTTCATTTCCAAAAAATGAAATATTTAAAAAAAAATGGGTTCAAGCATGTGAAAGACCAAGCTATATGAAAGACTTAAATATAAGTACAGGTACATATTATAATATTCAGACATATTACATTATAACAAAATACAATTTATGTTTTATGAAACTTTACATAGCACGAGTGTGTTCAAAACATTTTGAACCATCAAATTATATTGAAAAATCGCCAATAAAAAAACTCCTTGGATGGTCTCCAAAACATTACAGAGTTCTAAAATGTGATGCAGTTCCATCAATCTGTTTACCTGTAATTAAAATGAATGTATATAATTAATGTAGCTCTATAGCTAATAGTATTTTTATTTTTCATTATATAGTCTCAATATGGTGTTAAAAAAACCTTGTTTAAAGCAATAAGTCCCAGAAAAATAACTCCGAAGAATAGGCCGGATAATACATTAAAAGTTACTCCGAAACATAAATTGAAAATGACACCATCTAAAAGTCCAATGATGATTTCACCTATCAAAGGTAGGTTGGAGAGTGGACACAAATGAACTTTTTTCTAGCAGAAAGAAACTATTTAATAACAACGTAAAAATTATTACCATTTTCAATTGCCTTGATACAAAATTCAAATCTTGTTTCATATGTTGTATTAGATAGAACAGTCTTCATATATTGATGGAATTTCAAACTTAGATGAAGTAAACCAATCTGTAGAGATAAAAAGGTTTATAATAATTTATAATACATATATATGATTATAATCATTAATTAATTATACATTTCAAATTAAATTTTTATGTATCCATAGTTTGAATGATAAATTACATCAACTGCAGCTGAAACTAAATAGTGTTGAGCAAGAAAATGTACATTTGAAATCTGTAATTGGAGATTATGAACATAACTTTCCTGAAAAAGCTTCAAAGTTATTATCAAACATTTTTAGCGAAACTCAAATAAAAATGATAATGAATCCAAAAGGTAAAGTTAAACAATGGTCACCTGAAGATATAGCATCATCAATCACATTGAGAAGTGTATCACCGAAAGCTTATTGTTATTTGCGTGATAAGTTGAATTTTCCACTACCAGGTATTCTATAACATAAATAAGTAAAATTAATAAACAGTACAATTTTAAAAATGTAACTAAATAATGTATACAATTATAAAAATGTATTAACTAAAATGTAATATTAAAGGATTAAGTACTTTGAGACGATATGCATCAAACTTCAATATGGAACCCGGTGTTTTAACAAGTGTACTGCAATTGATGAAGACTAAAGGTTTGTTGAAGTGTTAACGACTACAATGTAAAAAAAAAATGTATATATACATTTATAAAGATTTTAAATAACAACAAAATAAATATTAATAGTATTACCATTGATTAAATATACATAATATTGCTTTGATTAATTGATTGTATTTTATTTAAAAATATATTAGGAAAAGACATGACCACTGAAGAGAAACTTACTATTTTATCATTTGATGAAATGTATCTATCTCAGCAGATTGATTTCGACCAAAAGAAGGAACAAGTAATAGGGCCACATAAATCAGTTCAAGTTGTTATGGCCAGAGGACTGATATCAAAATGGAAACAGCCAATTTTTTATAAATATGATACACCATTGACATCAGAAATCTTATTTGACATAATTGAGAAATTACACGAGGTTGGATTCAATGTTGTCGGTGTCGTCAGTGACATGGGGCCAACTAACCAAGGATTATTAAAATCAATTTCAGTTTCGTATGAGCAACCAAACTTTAAACATCCAATTACAGGTCAAAGGGTACATGTTTTTGCTGACATACCACATCTCATAAAATTATGCAGAAATAATTACCTTGACTATGGTTTCATTCTGAAAGACAATGAAAATGAAACATTTATTGGTATTAATACACTAAATGAATTAATGGAAATAAGCACACAGGATTTAAAATTACCATATAAGTTATCTCACAACCATTTAAATTGTACTGGACCAATGAGACAGAAAGTGAAATTAGCATCACAATTGTTTTCAAACACTGTAGCAACAGCTGTTGCATATGCAGGACAAAAGGGAGCTATAAAAAATTCAAATTGGAAAAATGTAAGTTCACTACTATAATACTAAATATTTGATTATAATTATATTTGCATTTTTTTGTTTTTAGGTATCTGAAACATTTCAAATCATTGACCAATGGTTTGATTTATTCAATACTCAAGTACCAAGAACAACTAAGTGTCTTGCATATGGGCTGGACAAAGACAATCAGGATGACATATTACAGAAAATGGACAAACTTATGTTAACTATGCGTGTTTATCAGTCTAAATCTCCAAGGAAAACTTTAATGCCATTTCAAAAAGGAATTCTTATGAGCAATAACTCCTTAAGGAATTTATTTGCAGACATGAAAGAAATGTATAACATAAAATACATTATTACCAGGCGTCTTAATCAAGATGTATTGGAAAATTGTTTTAGTTTTTTGCGAGGAATGGGTGCAGCCAATACACACACAACACCTTTAAATTTTCGATACAGGTAAAATTAATTAATAGTTATCTTATAATAAAAAAATGTATGTAAATAATCAAAACCAATTGCAATATTCCTAATTTACTGTTTTAAATGGTAAGTATACAAGTAAGTATAAAAGCAATGTTAAAAAAAATTTGCTATTTTACTTGTTTAACATATTTCCAGGCTACGGTGGTACATTTTGGGGAAACATAGTAGTGTTGTTTTTACATCGAATAGGAATACAGAAGAAAGTCAATCTGAAGAATGCCTCATTGATTCAAGTACTGTTTTTGTCAGTGACATATTGAAAGAGGCAGATATTATTTGTGAGCCTGAAAATAATGAAATTAATGAGACATTCATACAATTATTAGATGAATATGAACTAGATGTAAGAAATAAAATTAAAAACAACAACATATACTTACTAATCCATAGATTATCATATACTCATAATATATATTAATTTCTAGGTGGCTGCTCAAAATGAATACTCACCAGATGAAAAATTTGAAGATGACAGTCTTACGTATATGTTAGGTTATATAGCAAACAAATTCCAACACAAACATCCTGATTTAGTTGATACAAATACCAATAATTTGAATGACTGGATTAAAGCAAAGTCATTTGGTACATTAACTCAACCATCAACTAAATTAATAAGCACAGGAAGAATTATTGAAGGTTTATTTAAAAAAATAAATGGCAAAGGTAATACCATCATAACATTTTCGTTTAAGACTAAGACACTTAATAAAAGTATTTGTATTTTTTAGATGACATTAAAAAAACAGCAGGACTTATATCCGAATTAAGGACAATGACAAAAGATGCATGTCGACAATCAACATACATGATACCTGATGAGGTCCTGAATTCAATTATTCAAACAAGAATATTCTTTAGAATTAGGGAAATAAATAAAAAACAAAACCAAAAAGTGCATACTATTAATCAACAAAAGAAAAAAAAAATACAGAAATTTGTAAAATAATATTATGTAATAATATTGTACTGCTATAGTGCAAAACGCGTGACGTCACTTGACTTTATTTTTATTGCCTACTCCATGCCCCTTACAAAATATGCGCACTGTTATCAGTCGAGCATACTTCTTATTTATTTTACTTTGGTTTGCACGACTCGCCGACTATAACATACGTCCGCCTTTGTTTTACCGTGAGCGAACCATTTTTTTGTACTGTTCTTTTTTTTGTTACTAATCAGCAACACAAATAAATTGCATTTTTTTTTCGTGTTTGTTCATCAAACCTCCGACGCTACCTCTCACCAGCAGGACCACCGTCCCACACTCGCGAGGTACGCGTCACTGTACAGCAGAGCGACATCCACTTACCCGCTTTTTATTTTTAAAACTGAAAAAAATATAATTAAATTTGATTGAATTTTTTTTGGAATTATTGTCTATGTCATATTTTTTTAAGATAAAGTCCTTATTATTTTGAATAATATGGTTTCGCTTTTTAATTTACATTTTAAGTAAATTTAATCGAATTAATTATGTTTTGTCACAATGTCAATATAGATACTTAACGGTTAACATCACAAAATAAACTCAAACTGACTACACACAATAATTGTAATAAATATATTATAATAATTAATAAACAATGTTATTTAACAAAATATTTCAAATAAATACAATTTTATTATGACAAATCTAGATACATCATTATAAAAAAAGGCTAAAATGCACTTTACCACGCCCCTCACGAATATCGATTTTTTTTTTTTAAAAGACGTGTTTTTCAACGCTGATTTCGAAACTGTTTGAATTTTTGTGCGGAAACCATTATTTTGGAAGTTATAGCCTTACAAAGTTTGTGATTTTACGTTTATACGCATGCGCTCAACACCATTATGCATTACTGCCGCGCGGAGCGTGTATAACCTATTTAAATTCTTTTTACTCTTAACCCTGTGACCCACTTGGGGAGGTGTTGCACAGCATGTTGGGGGATATTTTCGATTTGCGGAGCGGAGCGACGGCGCCGAGGAGCGTAGCGACGAGTGCCGCTAGCACCGCATCACTGTACGATGTTTTTTCAAATTGGTGGCTCGGTGCAACAAAAATGCAATTTTCTCAACCCTGTGACCCACTTGGGGAGGTGTTGCACAGCAAGTCGGGGGATATTTTCGATTTGCGGAGCGGAGGTATATAGGTATATAGGTATAGTAGGTACTACAATATACTCATTAGCTTATCTACCTGATATAATTATCATCAAGATAATTGAATATAACAATATTTGTAAATATACAATTTAGTTATAATGAAATAGTTATAAAATAGCGATATTGATATAAAAATAGAACGAAGACCAATTAAAATGTGCAATTTTGTTTGTTTTTTTAAATATCCCAATTATAATGCATAGCAGTTATATTATATAATATTTAATTTTTAAAATAATTATAAGGTACTTAGTACGATAAATACGATAAAATCAGTCTGCCCGAAAGTGCAATAGCGAGTAGGTCATTTTTAAGAAATTCTTATTTTAATATATTTAAACAGTTTACTGTTATTATGTCAAATTTAAATCTTTTAAAAATTTTTAAAATATTTAATTGCGAAACCTCCGGGAAAATTAATGAGGATATTATTATTCTACTTCAAGAGTGGAATTTAATTCCAAAAAGTGGAGAATACAAATGCCCTCGTGGTCATAATTTAAAACTAGTGTCACGGAATGATTCTATTGATGGCTTTGTTTGGAGGTAAGTACCTATCTGGCTATCTAGTAAGTACGTTCTAAATCGATCCTTTTATAACCCAGGTGCCGTGAGAAATGTTCGGTTAGGAATCAAAAAGCTACTAAGTGTAACTATCAGGTATCGATGAGGAAAAATACATTTTTCGAAAAGTCACACCTTTCAATATTTAAGATAGTTGCGTTGTCTTATTTGTGCCTCCAACACACCACGCAGTCATTCATTATGAGTGAGTTAGAAATTAGCCGTCATACTATTGTTGATTGGTCAAATTTCTGTCGAGAAGTTATGTATGATGGACTAGTTGCTCATAAAGTTAAAATCGGTGGAGTGGGTGTTGAAGTGGAAATTGACGAGAGTAAATTTGGAAAGCGGAAATACCATAGGGGGCACGCAGTTGAAGGTCAGTGGGTATTTGGAGGTGTCGAGCGAGGGACCAATAAATGTTTTCTTGTCCCAGTGGAGAAAAGAGACAAAACGACATTACTCAACATTATAAAAGAGTGGATTTTACCAGGGACAACGATCATTTCTGACTGTTGGAAGGTAATTGTTTAAAATTTAAAAAATTTAATATTTTTTAAAATTTAATAAATTTAATATTTTTTAATACTTAAATATATTAGGCATACGACTGTTTGAATGACGAGGGATATGTGCATTTTAAGGTTAATCATAGTATTAATTTTAAAGATCCCGAAACTCAGCAGCATACAAATACAATTGAAGGCCTTTGGAGACATGCCAAATTTTCACTACCTCAATATCATAGGAAGAAAGATTTTATAGGAGGATATCTCGCCAAACACATGTTTTTAAAACAAACTAAAAATAAAAATGACGCCTTAATAGAGTTTTTCAAATTAGCTGGACATTTGTACAACGCAAATGTCCCAATTAATGTTGAGCAAAACTCAAGTGATACAGATGATAATGAAGAAACAGATGAAGAAACTGATGATAATATTGTTTATTAAATATTTAACATTGTGTATAAGTATAATATACAATAAAATAAAAAAATTGAATTTCAACTTTAAAATTATTGTCCCCGTAAAAAGAATTTAAATAGGTTATACACGCTCCGCGCGGCGGTAATGCATAGTGGTGTTGAGCGCATGCGTATAAACGTAAAATCGCAAACTTTGGAAGGCTATAACTTCCAAAATAATGGTTTCCGCACAAAAATTCAAACAGTTTCGAAATCAGCGTTGAAAAACACGTCTTTTTTTTAAAAAAAAAAATCGAAATTCGTGAGGGGCGTGGTAAAGTGCATTTGTTCCTAAAAAAATGCCCATAAATTAATACATTTTCCATGGAACTTGGCATTAGGTTTTTAATAAATACATAGCCTGTCATAGTGTCATCAATGTTAATTTATTTGTATTATAGATGTACGGTAACATAATGATTTATGGCGGTGGTGGTGGCCGCGGTCATGGTGAAGGCGGCGGCGATGGTGATGTGCTCGCGGTACCACCAACAAAAAAGTTCACAGGAAGTAAGTGTCAAATATAAGTAAACTAAAATTATGTTTTTTAACTACATTTTTTTTTCAGAATGTGACCTTTGCCGCATCAAAGGGAACAAGGTCATTCAGTGCCCAAAATGCTGTAAGTTTCCACACAGCAATACATATGTATTTCCTTTATAATGTAAAATTAATTCATTTTATAAAATTTCAGTATCCATAATGGCAATTGCAGACGCGGCCACGGCGAGTGGCAGCGCCGGAGCGTTCGGCGGCGGGCGGCAGCGGGACAGCTGCTGGTGAAGAAGGCTAAAAAAAAAATTTATTTAATTATTATTATTATTTTTTTTTTTTATATTATATGTTATTATATATTTTGTAAAACCAATAATAAATTAATAAAATCATTTATTAAACAATAACATACAAATTTCAATTTATTTAATGTATGTAGTTAACTTATGAAAAGTTATGCCTTCGTGTTTTTCTTTGGCTACTGGCCACCTTCCACAAAAGCAACAACTCGGCGTTTCAATTATATTAAATATAATTATAAATTATATCATATATTATATTGGATAATAAACGTTGGATCCAAATAAATATTATAACGTATTAACGTACTATGTTAAATTAATTGAATAAGTTATAATATCGCTTAAAATTAATATTTTAATTATATTCACTTGGTTTAAGCTAATAATATATAATTTATATATATTATTAGAAATTTAAAAGGTCTGTGTGCGCTATGAACTACTGCTTGCGAGCCTATTTTTGCTATTGTTCCAAATTTATTAGAATTATTGCAAGAACTCTGACTGCCCATTTAAACATCATTAGTTTTTTACTACTGACAGACACAATAGACTTTCTTAGTTTTTCAAAAGCTAAACAAAGTTGAACAGGTAAATTAATTTAAAATACCAAATAAATGTTGGCATAATTCTAGTTTAGCAACCTATCGATTTTTAAGGTTTTTTTTTTCCAAAATGTGTGTCTTGGGGTGCTTAATAAGAATGTAAAAAAAAAAAAGGTCGGACGGACTTAGTTTTGAAGTTATCGGTAAAAAACTTCAAAAAGTAGATTTTTTTCGAAATGCGATTTTTTTTCAAAAAAATACTTAAAATTTAAGTTTTTCGAATTTTATTTTTTATCAAAATGTGTAGTTTTTGACGCACAATACATTGGTGTGATCAGAACTTACCTCGTGTACTTACTTTTGAAGTTTCTGTACGTAAACAATGGAAAATAGCATTTTCAAAATTCATCCAAAATTTCTTTGAAAACTTGTTTACAATTAATATTTTTAATATTTTTTTTTTTTACTACATACAGTTCCAGATGAAAAAGTTTTTAGTGAAGTCAGAAATAGTTTATCTCACTTAGTTTCAGAGTTAGAGACATTAAAGGTTTCCTAATTTATGACGTTTCGCAAAAATCTAATATAGGTAAATAGGTAGGTAGGTACAATTTTGCCAAAATAGCATCATTAAAAGCAGAAAACACAAACGATAAAAGATAAAAGAAAAGATAAAATAATCATATTAACTATAGTTTGTTCGATAGCATAAGCTACGTGATCGTCATTACGACCGATTACTTAGTACGGTATACGAGTATTTTGTGTATTTTGTTTTATTAAGTGAAAATGACATCCATTATTGCAATTTATGAAATGTTTGACCATAAAACGAATGGCCCGCTGTCCTTGCCGGTTATAAGCATTTTACAGTCCTGGGGCCTTATTGCAAATAATAATATAATTAAATGTAATAAAGGCCACTTTTCAGTATTATGTCCTAGTACAGCGTATTGTGACGGTTTTGTTTGGCGATGCAAACAGTCGTATACAAATAGCAAAAAAAAAAAGTAAAGTGCGATTTTTACCAGTCGATTAGAAAAAACACTTTTTTTTCAAAATCGCACTTGTCCATTTATCAAATTGTGACATTTGCATATTTATGGACCGAAAAAGTGTCCCTCGAATTTATTCGTAACCAAATTGATATTGCTCGACAATCATCTGTTGATTGGGCATCCTTCCACCGAGAGGTGGTATTTGATGGAATGATACTAAGACACCAAAAAATCGGTAAGTAAAAGATATACATCTGATATATGGCACTACTATAATATGTCAAACAATAGGTTAGGTCATCCGTTAGGGTATTCGTTAAGTTAGCTTAGGTCTACACTTATCCAACTTCCCCCCCCCCCCAGGTGGACTATTTAATGTTTTGTGCCAGGCTGTAAGACGGGATATGCTAGGGAAGGAAAAGTTTTTACATTATTTCGAGCACCAAAGGTATAAGACTACAATAGACTAAACAAAATTTATGTATAAGTTGAGTAGGTATTAAATTAGAAGTAAATATAATAAAGTAGGTATATAATATAAATAGTTTTGAGTTTCTTGCAAAATATAGAAATTATTACCTTTGTAATGAGTTGTATACTGTTAAATGCAATATTGTTATAATTTCCAACTGTCAACTTATATATAGGCAGTTGAATAAAATGTTTCATATACCATTATATACGTAAAGGCACACACAGGTATTTTTCATCTTAAATAAAATATTTATTTATTTATAAATTACGATTTAATGAAAATAATGCTTTATTGCATAGTGGTTATAATGCTAAATTATTAAAATATTGAATAACAACCGGCCTTCGATGCTTGAGGTGCCCCCTGTGGATATTATTTAAACTAAAAAATTACCGTCGAAAATTAATAATCCATATTTTTTCTCCCAATCAAGTCGAGTGTTTTCACCTTCTCTTCTCTACATAGTGGTTGGATTATTGCTAATGTTAATATACTCGTTAATATACATCAGTCATTTTAAAATATCAATTGTACATTATTTATTATTTACTATCCTCGAGTACATTTAAACAGCAGACATTTGTGTAAGTCCAGCGATATGCATTACTGTGTGAATAACCTATTTGTTGATTTGATTCAACGCATACCAATAATTAAT
>NW_019103978.1:0-97001 GCF_001856785.1 Myzus persicae
CTGCCAGGATTTTCTAAATGTTTAAATGAATCGCTAAACAAGTATTTAGGCATAAATCTTTATTGCATTATTACAAGATGAATAGTCAACATAACAACTTAAAGCTTAGGGCTCCTAGCCCGACTTAACGGTTACACACTAGATGCGGCACACGCTCAGCAACACACAGTGGTCCCTACTCTCACAATTACCTCTCTTACTGTCACCCAGCAGTATTGCCAACATTACGTAACAGGTATTATTATATTATTTTATTATTTAAAATCATCTTATAATTGTAATGTTATAAACTTAAGCTAATTCTGTTGTTATTGTAACAACTGCAACCTATATATAAGTTTGTAACATTAGAAAAGTATGAACCATTAACTCTCGAATCTCGATTTGTCGATTTTTTTATTCAAAAATTATTTTCCAATTTCTTATTTAATGTATATTTACCATGTGTAAATAACTTAATGAGATTCTACTTATAATATGATGGTGTATTTCATATTTATGTTATGTATGTGGGTATAGCATACCGAAAATTGCTTGAATGCCGTATTCTGTGTAATTAATGCTAACTATTTACAATCTTCACTAAAAATATTAGTAAATGTGGTCACATTTATTGATTTGCCACCAATATAGCGCTTTATATCATAGGTATTGCCATATTACCTTAGTTCTATTATTATAAAGTATACAGAAAACTCTAAGACTTGGATTTACAGATGAGCCAAAAAATAATAATTTATAAATCCCAAAATATAATAAGTCATAATTCCACAATTTTTTGTGAAATGTTATAATACATTTATGCATGGGTTATTCATAAGGTTATAAATAATCTTTATGTTTGTTCAAAAAGTAACCATTAATATTATTAACGACTATACATTTTTTTTTGAGTGTATTAATTGTTATTAATATGCATTGTTTCAAATTAAAATAATGTATCGACATTTCGGATATCCAGGTACTTATTTAAGACTTTCCAAACATTCTGTGCTTAGTACTAGAATTGTTACTATATAGCATGTTTTGGTCGGGGGTGAGGCGTTATTAACGTATTCACGGGAAAACCGCCATAAAGCTGATGATAGATCATTGCCCGTGTTGCGTGTGAATACAGTGCTTTTGGCAAAAGGTTTTTTGGTGATTGATGTCTCTCTGATGACGTCGCGTACAAGTTTTGTTCAGGCAGCATGGCTCGCCTAGGCCCGCCGGGTTTTATATGATGAATTATCCTCCGGGTTGCTGCCGTGAATTATCCGGGCACCCGACTTCCTGCCTTTTGCTTTTCATTTCTATCTGCTAAATACAATCGTTTTTCCAGTATTATTATTTATTCTTTTTTTGTTTTTTATTTTTATTTATTTTAGTGTGTTTCCTTGGTATTTCATAAACTAATATGTAGATTTAATTAAACAGGTTAGACAAATAGTTTTTGACGAACACATATCTATTTAAAATTAATTCATCTCGCATTTTTATTAGGTGATGTTAAAAGTGATGAAATAATTGAAATCGAAGTATAATGTATATTTTTAATTAAAGTTAATGTTAATCAAAATGTATGGGTATTAATACATTTTGAATATCACTATAAAATTTTTATGAAAATATAAATATTTAAAACTTTAATTGTATGTTGTATACACCTATTCCATGATAGTAATATATAGTACAATAGTAAATGTTTAAATTTGAAATATATCAAGATAGTTATTTAAAATATTATATAAGTGTATATTTTAATCATACCCATCACCAAAAATTACATGATTAATAATAAAGTGTTTCATTCAGATATAAAATACATGCCATTCCGTTAATCTTTATAATTGAGTTACTAAGTTACAGTTTGTGATTGAATGAAAGGCTACGATAATCAAAATACAAAAAAGAATTTTTGTTCACTATATTTGCGTGCAGTTTTACTAATTTTAATTGTATTTAATCAATTTCAACTTGATTTAATTCCAAATACACATATATTATTAACTTTTTAAAAATCGATGTTAGCTTATGGTTAACATTCAAATATGTACCTATTACCTACCTATATATTTTTTTAGTTTTAAATATTCGTTTTATATCTTATAGAAGTACTTATCGATTGATCGATGAAACAAATTTCAACTATGTTAATTAACTTATCAAAACATTACTTTTGTACTTAAAACTTTTGCATTTTTTTTCTTGATAGATATTAATTATTCTTTTAATAATATTAAGCACAACTATAACAATATGAGTTCAACATTTGTGTGCAAAATGTATTTATTTTATTATAATGATAGCCACATAAAGATTATTATACTCAAAAAAATGTTTATATTATAATTATAAGAATTCCTAATATAAACTAATGTATACTAAATTGTAGTATCCATTTAATTAAGAATTTCATAAAAATATAAAGATCCAACTGATCTAAGTTAATTTGCAAACAATTCAGATATTCAATACCTTAACGTAATGATATTATTAATATATCACATGTATGTGGTTTCACTTAGGGCTACCTAAATCGATGAAAACATTTTCAAAATGTTTATTTTAAATTAGTATGATTGTATGTATAAAAACAAATAGGAAATATGAGTTAATAATTCAAGGATGTTTAATGAATATACACCATACGATTTTTTTAAAAAATAATATATTATTGCTTCTCGGTTTATTTGATTGTACAATTTCATTTTTGCCATTATTCATAACGAAACTGCCCTTTTATGTTTAAAAAATAATATACTTTACCATAAAAAGGATAACGTATGTTTAAAACAATTTACATAACAATTTTTTGTGCAATTATTTTATAAAAAATGCTGGCTGGGAGTTCTTTGAGCGAATCCACTATTACTACTACTAAACGACCCCGAAATTACATACCCTTTTACCCCATAAAAAATAGCCATTTAGCTCAATATTAATATGATAAACACAATACGATCATTCATTTTTGCAAGAACGACGACGTTTATTAAAATTATCGCCTTTTGTTTTTCAAATACATAGGTACCTATTATACACACCAACAATGTCAACCTATATGCAAATCTATTGTTTTTTTGTTTTGCTGTTGCTGTTTTCATTATTGATATTGATGATTAATTAAAAATATACTTTCAATATTGAAATGAATAGGTATTTATATTGTTTCTTTGAGCCAAGTAGTGATTTAATGTGTAATATTATTCCGCAAGGTAGGTACAGCCGTACCTATTTAATGTTTATACAACCATTGGAAATTTGGGCTACATCCGAATTAATTCCCATGCTTAAAAATTGGTATCTGAATTGGTTTTCCACATTCCATGCCACATACATCCAAATTGGTTCCCTCCTATATTATTAGATATCCATATTATATTTCCCGATAATAGTTTCTACTAAAAATGTTTGTCACACATTTTTACCTCGATAGAATATTATTATTATATTATTTATTATAATTTTTACTATTTAAAAATATACTAAACATAATACTTGTAGAAAAAGAAAAATTAATTTAACTAAAATTAAAAATGATATTTATGGAAAAAGCCAAAACAGTTTACTTTTTTCCCGGGAAACAATTAGGATACACTGGGCAGTTTGCATTTTGTTGAATTAAAAGGTGTAATAATTGTGACTAATGATATTATAAGGGGAAATTTAGTTTTTATAAGTGTTAAAGACGAAACATATTTTCAAATTTTTCTAAATAAGAAATGTCATTTGTCTAAACACTCTATACAAACAAGAATATAAATATTGTTTTAGGTTATCTGAGATATTTTATCATTATTCAGATTTTGCATATTGAGGTGCTTATTCGCTTTAATAATTAATTATGCATTCACTTAAATTCAGATTTTTTAAATTGTTGAGTCAAAGGCTAACTTAAAGGATAGAAACCATTATTTAAAGAACGCAACTATTTTATGAGGGTTTCATTAGGATTTTATGAATCTATTTAGTATTTATACACTACGTTATGTTTAATCGATAATTTAAATTGTACCTATATTAGTTCGGGATATAGACCCTATACTACTAGGCTGTATTGTATTTACTAGCACTGTGTATAACAACAGCATTAAGAGTGGCGTGACAACATCTCGCAGTGATGTATGCTGTTTTGACGAAGAAATACAATAATCTATATATTTTTTTATCTTACCCTACTCCCAATCACTACCATGCGTACTAATAATCGAGTAATCAAAATATCTTACCTAGCGGTTAACAACATTGCTTATAAGTAAATATTATGTTATACTGCAGATACCAGGAAGTTGAATCCAAAAAGTCTCATTGTCAAATGTTTACAATTATGTGGTTACTGGTCATGAAAATAACAATTTGAACTGATAGGTGATTGTGTCAGTGTGACGACAGGAAACCAGTTACCACTTTTTTTTTTTCGTTATAACCGACGACGACGCGGGATCTGCTTTCGCATTGCTTCTGCGGCGCCGCCATCATTTATTGATAATATCAAATTTTAATACATACGCCGGGGGGCAGACGGGACAGCTCCCTGACTTACCCCCCTTTCATACCTTTCAAAATTATACATTTTGCATAATGAGGAACCAGTTACCACTTACCTTTATGTCACGACATCGCCAGAAAAATAAAATATATCATTTTGAGGAATCAAATATATTTTTTGTTTCTGGTAATCACGATATACGGTTCACAGAGCACTAGAGCAGTGTGAAGTCTCCTTTATCCAGGCGTGAATATCATTAACCGTGATATTATCAACGGCGGTCATCGGGACTGCGGTATAAAACCTGCCACTTCTACCGTGGTGTAAATTCGGCGACCGTGATCTATAATTGTTACGGTATACGGAATACCACTTAAAATTTTGTAAAAAATATTTTCATGAACGTTATTAGTTTTTTTTCAATAATGTGTGTTTTATGTTAAATGAACCACCCGACATTCCTGAGTTGGAAAGAGTAGTTAATATGACATTTTCTGTCGTCGGTCATTCTCGGCCTCATTCTCTCTACGTCCGTCGTACCGTTCAATTCGAAAACCAATCCGTTTTCGGATCTTCGTCTGTGAATTCATATCAATTTAATGGTTCATACGTGTACGTACACTTGAACGCATATTATGTGTATGTTTGTGAAGCTCATCATTTCCAGTCCGACAGAACACATCACTTGTTTCCCAAGGATTACGAGATGAGGGCGGTGCGTCAAGGTTAGTTGATATAGAATATCCTGTCACCTAAATATTCACACATTTCTTACAGGAATAGATAGATAGTTATTCATACACTTCTAAAACTGATATTAATGAATAATGACAATATACGTATTATGTACAGTAAGCTAGGATAACAATAACGGTTAAATAATAATAATATTTTATTATTTTAATATCAATTATAAGCTCAGGTATGACCATATATAAAAAGTGTTACTATTCCACAATAAATTGTACTACCTCGGGCCTTTAGTCCCTTAAATATTTGTCTTTATTTATGTTATATTTCCACTAAGATAATTAAGCTTGATATAAACTGATATCAATGAACATATCTTAAATATTTTACCATTTGAAATATAAAAGCTGTTGCTGCTTTTATTAATATGTTTTTTCTTAAGCATAAATACATTAAGTTTATTTGATTTGGTAGCATATTGTTAGAACATTGCAATGCGACTTTAGAATGGTTTTCTGTTTCTCACTATATGAATTCGTTCAGAAGATAACCTACCAGACAAAACCTCCAGTTTGTAGAAAATAATTTTTACCATTACTATTTATATTTAACTCTGGATAATGCATCAAATGACAATCAATTGTGTTGACTGTTGAGTATTAATATTTTTGGTCTTGTTACTCTCCGTGTGTTATTCAGTATTTAATGAATACTGAAAATTTAAATTTAATTTATCGATGGAATATGATGCGTGTCTATACTGACTTATCATAGGTATGATCATGTCAGTAATCGTTGAGTGCCGTAAGTATTCTCTAAGAAAAAGGATTTATATAAAATAATTTCCTCCAGCCATGTTTTTTTTGAAATGCAACAGAATTACAGAAGGTATGCCCTTATGTTTTTAGTTTCACTCTAACTTATTTTTGACAATTTCTTCGTCCCATGCAGTCCAGCAAGGATCGTCCAATGGCTATAGTTTCTCAAATATGATTGAATTTTAGTTTATCAACTCTTAGTGTTAGAATATAATATCACATCATCGACCATCGTAATTAATTTCGACTTAAAGATTGTATTGAATTTTTCTTCGTGTTGATTTGGCGAACGACATTTTTCACACACAAAAGCGTCTTTTATATTTAGGTCATGTAGGCAGAATCACTTAGTTTTACATTAAACGTATAAAATGTCACGTTATGGTGTTTAAGAAACGTTACGCTCCTTTGAATTTCACTTAATCCTGATATATGTTCACTGGCTGTCGACTGTTTTCAGGATTCTAATTCATAAATAATTTTCGGCTTATGTGTCATTATTGAAAAAGTGTTTCACACTGTTTCAGTATTTCTTGTTATAAAATAATAAAAATAGAAAAAATATTTTTTTATTTTTTATTTGATCGCAGACCTTAACCTATTGTTTTAGAGTACAATTTATTTTGTAACACAATAAATAATATTATTGATATAAATCAAATTATTCATAAATTTGTTTTGGCGTTTCACTTATGCTGAACATATAAACTTCAAACTTTGATTTAACATGTTATTTTCCTAGAACTTAAAATAATTTTTATTAGGTTGTATGAGATGTCTAGAACTTTGAGTCATTTTTGGCCCAAAATATTTATAATTTTTATGTAAACCAAATTTTTTATGATTTTCTTAATTTTTTAACACAAAATGTATTCAAAGTTCTTTCTATGCTCATTGATAAACTGCTTTTAAATTTTAAATGATACACCTTTACCATTTTCATCAAACAAGTATTTTATCTCTAATATGAAGTGGTCTCATCTATATTATATAAACATTTTATAATAATTAATAATTTAATAGTTAAGTACAATGTTCAATTTTCTTTTAAAGTCTTTTTCTAAGATCAATCACCAATGTAATAATATTTAATATTTGCTTTATATTTATTTATGTTGACATACATAAGACAATGCACAGTTATTATATTATTATGTATTTTATAAATAAACATATTTTAAAATAGTCATGTGACCCAATATGATATATTATATTATAAAAGACTTTAGTAAAATAATTATATATTTAAACAATATAGGGGTGCTCTAAGAAAGGTTTTTTCAAAAATCGACCTCTAAAGGGGTAAAAAGGGTTTTTTTTATATAGTTATATAATACACGGGCAACGCCGTGACAAGACAGCTAGTAATATATATAATATATACATCCTTTGAAGTTGAAATTTTTAAGCATCACTTAAACAAAACTCAAACGGTTTTTTTGCCAAACACTAATCATAATAAACTGTATTAAAGAACCTCTGTACAAAATTCCAAGTCTCTAGACCCAATGGTTTGGTCTCGGCGTTGATGAGTGAATAGGGGCGGCCTCCTATATGTATATAGATTACTTATAAATATTTAGTAAGTATATGAATTTCAAAAATAGTAAAAGTATTAAATTTTTACCTATATGGGACAATAAAAAAATTGTATAGTTAATATTATAGATACCGTTAAATATAATTAATCATAGACAATGATTGAGTTTTCTTTTGTTATCATAAGTTGATTAGTTTCACTTACCTACTAGTTTGTTTGAAGTTAAATTTTAATTGTTTTAGTACCACTAATAACATGACTCAATTGACACCTTTTGACAAATTCATTATTCCATGGAAGTATATTCTACCATTTTTGTAAGTAAGCTAGTCGGTAGTAAGTCAAATAATTGTTAAAGTATATTATTAATTAATCAATTCTACACTTTATATATTTAAACTTTATAAACTTTAATAGTAAAGTATAACTTCAAAAATCTAAGTTTTTTGCACAACTTTGATTATAATAAACTAAATATTTTCACTTTCAGCAACATCATTAATTCAATTTTGACTAAATTACCAGTAACATTTGAACATAAAATGTAAGTGTTAGGTTCTGAGTGAAACGATTTATGTATTGATTTTACAATTTTTGTGGATTTTTTTGTGTTTGTCACCAACTTTCAGAGGAATACAAATGCCCCCATTTTTAGACGCTTGAAATGTTCGATACTTTATGCTCAGTCAAAAAGGTTAAACATTAATACGATTGTTCATCATAAGTTGTTAAAACTGTAAAGAAAAATTTGAGAATAAAACTACAGAATTTTTTTTTTATAAACAAATTTTGTAGTATTTTGATATTTAAACAAATAACGATTTTAGTTGTTGTGGTGTAATTAAAAAATTTTTGTGAGTTCTGGAACCTGAAATGTATACACATATTATTATATTTTGCTATTCCCAACGCCATTTCGTTATGTATACTACTATACTGTATTACTCATACCAAAATAGATTATTATAATAGAAATAGAAATTATAAATATATGATAAAATGTATACTTAGTAAATATAGGCCCCCAGGCCCCGTGCAGAATCGTTTTCGAATTCAATGCTTTACCATCGAGTTCAAAGTTTATACATTCATTACAGTAACCAAGAACACGTAATACTCAATTGACGAGCACTCGTAATGCACAGCAGTGGTACTTACTTGCCCACCTTTTTTTTGTTAATTTTTTTTCCAAGTCAAATGTTTTTCGTACATAATTTCAGTACATCAAAAATTCATTTTAACATGTTTGAGTTTATATTTTGACAACATTTTGCATTTCATCGAAAAACTATGATTTTTAAATTGTAATATCTTAGTCTTTAAAATGCAATAGGATTATCCTTATAAGTTATCATGCCCACTTCTTGTTACTGATTTGTTGTTATAGGTATTATATAATATTTTCATTAATTTTACTATTTAAAACTAAAAAATCAATTGTTTTTATATCACAAAATACTATTTTTGTTTTATGACCAACAACTGATAATGTCAAATATCTTTGACTTCTAGTAAAATAATACGAAATAAATTAACATGAATATGAGTAAAAGAAAAATATAGGACTTTATTTGTGCTTAAAAACATTTTGTACTTTTGTAGGTATTAATGTTTTATAATAAAGTTATATATTTATTAGGATAGCCTGGGTTAAATATGCAGGTGAATCAAAAATAATAATAAGATTAATAACAACCATTCAACTTTAAGTTTTAAAAATAAATTTCATAGTTTTATTTTATGTATGTAATCAAATTTAAACTAAATAATAAGGTACTAAAAATTAGTCGTTTGACCATAGAATTAATACTTTTTCCGTGATTTTAAAGATATATTTGTGTAAAAACTGTCAGGAAGAGTGATCGATTTATAATACTATTATTTATAATCTTATAATAGTTTTTATATTTCTTTGAACAATATAAAAGGGAATAATTAATAGCTTCCAATTTTTATTAGAGTAGAAATGTAGAATTATCAATTTATAATAGTCTCTAGTAGATAGATTCAGAGTTACGATTGCTGCTTATTCCATTGTTATATTTCATTCATCAATTATTATAACGACGAATTCATCTTCGTAAATAGTAAATAAGTATGACCTAACAACAAAATCCATCAAAGCACATTCGATTGTGTTCTGTATTATTAAAACTGTTTCAATAAATAATTGCACATATTGTATTATTTCTGCGTGAGTTTAGTTATTATATTATATTATTTTATAAGACCAGTGTCAATAAGTATTATACTTCATAATTATATTATTTTTTTTTAATTCTTATGATAAAATTAAATTCAACTCATACATAATGTCATAACATGTATACACTCGATTTATTATGTAGACATGCAGCCAAGTAGCTAAATTTTTATTGGCTAAACAATGGTCACTGTTCCTTTTATATATATATCCATAGATCATCGACGCTTTTTTATTTTATCGCCGTCAGTTAGTTTATCTTCTGTAAAATGCCTATATAATTTATCAGATTGCAGTTATGTGTCAGATTAAAACAATAACTGTCATTAAATTGAAAAAATGTTGTACCTAACTATTGTGTTACATAGCCAATTAATAAATAATCATAAAGAAGTTTTGAGTTAATTTAAATTATATATTTCACAGTTCTTTTACAATCGGTTTTCCACTTTATACATTTCAATGTTCCTATTGTATTTTTTTGTTTTATTTTGTTTCCTCTAGTGTTGCGAATATTTAATTCAGAACATAAAATCAATAAAAAAAGGAACACAACTGCACTATTTTACGCCATTGAGAGCGAAGTTAATTGAGTGATTTCTAAGTCCAATACATCTTATTCTCACGTCAGACTTTTCATTATTTATTAAACATAGAAAAAAGTTGGATAGTTTTTATTTCTAATTTTAATCATACCAAAGTAATCCAACAACAACTAGTGGTTTTACTATAAGTCTATATAACTCGCCTGGGGTTAGTTTTAGCATTTTGTTTTTAATTTTTTTATTAATGTATATACATAATATTTGAGGTAAAAAAAGTCAACCCTGTGTCGTTTCAGATATCATTCGTGATAACTGAACACGAAAATGTGCCGCCATTAAGGGGACGAAGGAAAACTTATTTTTTTTTGTGTGTAGGTCAACTACACACATTTTACCACCACTCTGTTTCGTTTATTAACATAATGAATAATCGCATGTTAATGTTTTCGGGTTATTCGAGTTGTAGGTATATAAAACTATACACAAATTTAGAAGACTGTTGCTTTCTAGTTCAGATACATATTGTACAAGACATGTATAACTTGGTAGTATGCATTTTACGTTTAGAACAATTATAACTTGTTAGTACTATTATATAATTTATTGAAAATGTATAGTAATATTTGATCCTCGTGAGTCTTATCATTTCAGTTATAGGTAATTTAATTATTAAGTTAATATTAAATTTCTCATATTTATCTTTGTTCTTGAACCAAAATTTACTCATGAGTTATGACGCACAATGAAATATTGCACCTTATTTGATACATTCTCGGGAGTCGGAATGATTTCTTATCCATCGCTGTCTCTTGAAAACTAATACTTCCCATTAGTGGAACAAAGTAAGGTTTAATCACTTGATCACTCTTATACACCGATGACACTATTCAATAAATGACTTGTCTTATTAAGGTTTACGTGCTTGTAGGGAGTTGATGAATTTTACAAGAAATGTTCATTTTTATTCAATCAAATACTTTTTGCAGAACATAAAAACAAAAATGAAATACATAAATGTATAGTTTTATTAACATTTAATAGGTAAATAACGGTTACATTACGTATGCTTATATTTGTATTGTTAATACTTAAATATTATTTTTTCGAGTCAAGATGAATTTGAATTTGAACATGCAATAATTGTATGTTGATAGTAAAATATGTATTAAGCATATTTAACGATTTTATCAAATTTTTAACTTATAGGATTTGAATATATTTTTTTAAATTATTTTTCTTCTTTGTTGCGTGTCATATAGTTTGAATTTTCTTTAGAGTTTAGATGATATTATAATAATTATATCAGTGTTCTTATCAAAATTGTCTAACTATCTAACCAAATTGGCATCTTGGACGGTATTCTATTTATCCATCCATCCAATTGAGAAGGGCTCATGATTTGTGGAATTTCACAAGTCGTTAACCCAAAGGTGCAGAATATTATTTGGCTATTGTACTTGTGCATGACACGGCCGTCTAGAGTCCAGCGCAGCACAATAGAACGGTGTACCGGCAAAGTTGTTTGTAGAATTTACGATTCAGGGGGGTAGGTCAAAAGTTTTGGCAATTAACATTCAAAACCTCCCTTTTGAAATAATTTCAATGAAATATTAATAACAATACCAACTCGACTTATAAGGGTCATCTTCTTCCACAGATCATTAGGTAATAATTATATTTACTATTGTTTAGAATCTAAGCTAAACAAGAAAATAATTATTTTTTTTCAATACCACGTGCTAATACATTTATATTTATTTTCTTAATCTCTGATAACCACCATGTTATTATTGAATAATATCAATTTTTTTAATTTTTTTTAAATTTTTTCTAATATTGTAATTTTTAGTATGGAAAAAAACAGTGCACTTAATGTATATAATGATTGATTGGTTGCAATGTAATATGTACCTATATGAGCTATATGGCTATATCATTATCGAGTGCCTATCTATTAGTTTTTCATTTTATTACGAATTCTGTAATTGTTGCTTATTTTATAAATTCACAAAGAACGACGAAATAAACAGTTGAATTAACTATAAAATATGATTTAATAAAATGATAGTTACGTATATGGTATAATTTCCTTTTCACTAGAACCGAAATGAAGTTGTGGTTTTAGGGACTGAAAAGTCGTGCTTAGTATATTATTATATAAATACTAAATATATATGTAGTACTTACATACATGCATGTACCAAAGTATAATATATTATAATGGGAATTTTAAAGATGAGTTTTAAAAATGTTGGTGTGAAACATGAATTATTATGTCTATTGTATTTTAATTATTCATCAACTAAAAATAATAAAACGTTAGATGCAGTAAGATGTATTTGCGACATTACATTTTTTTTTTAATTACGACCAAATCGTGTAACTGAAATAATATTTTTTTATGGTCAAATTACCTATATTATATATGTCTCTTAAAATATTTTAAAATCATAATTTAGTTTAGTGTTTTTTTTATACTTTTGAAGCATTTAAAAAAATTAAATTTATTCATCTACAAATGAGCACTACTTGGAATCGTTTTTAAATTACAATGGTTCGTGAATTGAAAATGAAAGCACAACTTTTGTTAACTGTCCAATTTGCTTTACTAATTAAATTAAATTATTTTGTAACGTGTAATTTATTATACCTTGTCAGTTAGGAATGAAATATTAAAATAATTAATAATAACTATTTTCACTAATATATATTAAAGTAATTGTATCTGGGTCCTGGCATGATACTTATACATAGGCAGGTACAAGTTAATAACAAAATAATAAAAAAATATTATATGAAAATATTATATGGTGTTATGTCTGTTGTGACATTATTTGTTTCTCTATTACTGTCTGTTCTACGTCAGTAGAAACGTTAAGTGATATTGTTGGCTATAAACTATTAATAGTTTACCAAATAAAATAACTTAATATGAAAATCATACACATTTAAAATGTATTGAAGTTTTGAATATTATCTTGACCTATCATAAATTCAAAGTTATGTTTTGAAGTTGTCAGTTTATCAGTCATACAAATTACAACGCCAATACATAATACACAGTCAGTGTTTTTACATTAAAAAATGTATTTAATTATTTTAGGTTAACTACATATAGAAAAAAAACTTATGGACACAATTTGGGTATAATAATAAGACCTGATTGGGTGTCGATAAAACAAAATAAACCAACAAAAGTATTTTTATAATTAATCTCAGGAACAGGCTTATACTTATACAGAAGTAATAACGTTGATATTACTCCCATGATATGTACAATTGTCTCCAAGAAGAGAAGTAAATGTGTACTTACTATAATTTAGTGATGTATGAAAAATTGAAATTGCGCACATGTTCTGGTGGTGCATTAACGTGTCATTATTATTAAAATTATTTATTTTTATGACTTGGACTTAGAACAGTTGGCTGACCACCGATGCCTTAGTCGTCAATACATTCTTCGATGGTCGAGTAAAGTAAATGCTGAACTAATATATTTTTGTATTCTTTTTATTTATTGATTCGGAACGGTCTTGGAACGGTCTCCTCAAGAACAATAACTAACTTTTACATATTATTTATTTATTCTCGATTCTGATTGGAATAAAGGCGGTTTTTGTTTTGCAGTATTACTTATTTTTCACACCTTATTTTTTTGATCAAACATTTTGGGGCAATTTTGAAAAAAAATAATGCCTGTATCTATAAAGTTGGTACTTTCGTTATTACTTTAAGAAGTGCTCGGTGATTTTCGAAATTAACTTGAAATTCAAAGAATCAACTGTTTTAACAAAATGTTTATCAATTTTGAATGTAATCCTATTCATGTTCAAAATCAATTTTTGTATGTTAACATTTATCATTATTTTAATATTCAATAACAACTGCTGCAGTGATCCAATATACTGTCATTTATATTTTTTATATTCTTAATTAGTTGTATTAAAGTTTGAACATTTAATACTTACGTAATACTAAATGTATATTGAAACGTCGGGTGGGCTACATTAAAAGTTAGGAGAACGTAAATTATATTATAGCCACAGGCGGTAAAGTATTTAAGACGCTTTTGGTAGGTACCTACTAAATTTTATTGTAATTTATGACGATTTATAGTTTGTAAATTAATCAATTTTGATCATTTTTTCTTTTAAAATAAAATAAAATAAAACTATTACATTGAATTGCCTAAAATAAAATATTGATCGTATACTTACATGTAAGGTTTCATGTATGTTTCATAACAATTTTACAAATTTAAAAACGAATCAGTTTTTTAGAAGCTTTAACATTTATTTTGTCGAGTACTTACCCATATGGCATGGGATCCGGTTGAAACGTTGACAATCAAAATATCGACAGGTTAATATATATACATATGGCATATATACATTTAAGATAAGTGCGTACTTTGTTCTGGTGTACAATATTATAAACTTACATTTTGATGCTCGATGGTTTATTTAATACCAAAATATTAATAAATTATAATATTAATCAATGTAATTATAGTTTTAGTAAGTTTTAGTCAGTTAGACGAATCTAATATATAAGGCTAATATAAATTATTTTTATAATCCCATTAATGTATTTTTTATATGTACCTATAGGTTTATATGTCACTGCTGTATATGATAAATAATGATGAAATGTCACTGGATAATCGTAAACTCAACTAGCGCGTATGACGAATTGGGACAAATTAGGGTTAAACAGGAATTAAAGAACGTTTCTTTCACACTAACCCCCTTGTGCTTGTGGTACTTGGATAACTAATTATAGTGACAACAAATGGCCTGAGGATGACATAAATATTTAGAGACCCTCACTCAAATTTTAAAAAATGTATGACCCTGCAGTGTTGTACACTTATTTTTTATTATTCGTATAGATTAATTTTAATTTGATGTCATATTTATTTTGTTTGATTTATAATTTCTACTTTGGTGTAGGTTTATTAAAATAATCTGTTTACAAATGAGACAAATCAACCAAGAATATCCCGGTACATTTGAGTAAACTCATATGCATCTTATGTATATACATTGGCAGTTTGATACCAGGTGCTTTTTATTGTGTAAACCGCTCCTTGTTGTTTTACATACATTCACTATATACGGCTGTTTGAGATAACTAAATCACTGCAGTTTTACTCAATCTATCGCTTATTTGACCTCATCAATCGAATTCATCTCGAATCCACCTTCGAGTATGTATCATAATATACTTAAGATAATGATACCATCCAAAAACCCTCAGCATAGAGATTTTCCATTTTTCTTGATGTCAGCTGTTAGATATACATTATAATATATATACTTCATTCTATACTATTTAAGGGTATAGGAGTACCTATCCAAAGTCTAGTGCAATTTCGATATCAATTTTAAAAAAAGGAGCTATACTTGAATTTATGTTAATCAAAAATAATTATTTAAAACTATATAAATAATATGTGTCTAAAATAGTTTTATTTTATATATACATCAATATTGTCAAACAGTCAAACAATTTATTATTCTGTAAAACTATGTACAATACACGGGTGTTCTTCCTTGTCCCTGTATTTACTAAAAATTGTATTATGTGTTATATTATGTATGTATGTATATTATATTTTGTATTACATTTTCAAGATGATCGTTAATACTTAAAAATGAAAAAAATAGAAGGGGGTAAAGTAACATATGTTATATTATATATATATATATATATTATATAGACTAAATACACACACTAAAGAATTAAACAATACAAAAGATACACACTCAACAGTTTTCGACCCTCCAAATTATTCATTATTATTAAAATGACACACGGCAGTTTGTTCGACAATAACCATCAACACGAGGGAACTCACCGATAAACTTTTTTACAGCCATCTTCCAAGACAGTAAAGAACTATTTTAAATATAATAATTACTATAGATTTATAAACCAAACATTTCTTATTATTGATAAATATGTCATACACAGTGATCTGAACTCCATGTACGGAAACTTATTTACAAGAAATAGAAAAATTTCTCTGGGTAACTAATATCGTAAAAAAGTTCCCTCGACCACGTTGCACTAGTTAGACCTTAGGCTGATAACATTTGAAATCCAGAATGTTCTAGAAAATGTATAAAAATCTTTTATTAACGATTATATTCTTAAAATATTTCCAAAATATTCCCGAAACATTATCATTTCTAAATACTGCCTGAGAAGAATATTGAACAGCTTTCGGAGTTACAGTTAACAATTGAGTAGATGCTAACAGATCGTTTTACATTTCATTATTTTATTATAAAATATAAAATTATAAATTATAATTTTTATATTTGAATCACGAGTCACGACTCGCGACTATAGTGAACATAAGATAAAACTATATTATAAGCACTTCAACGAGCCTATTACGATTCCAAGTTTAATTTATACAGCTGAAATACATTAATTATAACGATATAATCAGTGTGATAATTATTTCGAACGTGGAATTTAAAATAGTTGCGTAACAATGTTCAAAATATAATGTTCATTGTTTGATAACATATGATGTATGATTAATATTCAGTTTGTACCAATGTAATGTTTGGTATTTGGTAACAATAACAAATGAGTAAATCTCCATTTAGTATTTTGTAGTTTGTATTATTTATTATTTGGTTAGGGTGTTTTTTGGTATAAACATTAAATCTTCTCTCGTGATATGCACACGGAAAGTACCCCACCGTTCAGCGAAGTTATCTACCGTAATAAATACAATAATACCAATATAAAATATGAATTTTATGTTGTTTCTGCAATAATAATTGTATGTGTATTGTGTATAAATTATTGTTTCATTATTATGTTTTATTTTTCTAGACGTTTTGCGTGGTATCCAAAAGATTTCGGAAGAATTATATACACCGCTTCACAGCCACAAAGTCTTTCTTTATGTTTTCTCCTTGGAACTCATTTCGGCAACTGTGCATATACATTTCTACTAATCAAATATTCGACTATGTGGTTATGACCACTATATTGCTCAATTGTGTCTTCCTAGCCAAAACAGATTCAGTTGAAGAAGCTGAGTAAGTATTATATTTTTTTATCATCTCATTATACATATTATATACATAACAATTTTATAATTCAAGTAACGTTGGTGAACTTAAACATCTAGTCAGATCTGGGTCAACATTTTAATTTTAATTTAAATAGTAGTTCAGTTTAATTCAAAGATATAATTAAATGTATTCATATTGCACTTTTCCAATAGCCAAACCTACATTCTAAAATATACAAAACTTGAAATTTTTTTGATTCTTTAACATACAATTAGTGTTTGTTGGATTGTCCATTTTTTGAATGTGTGACAGTAAAACAAAAACTGTATTCATACAAAATAAACATCAATCTAATTGTTATATTGTTACATTTATACAATGATCTTTCAATACTTTTTAAAATATAATATGTATTAGATTCTGAAGTTCCGATAAATGTGTTACTTGTACAATAAAGTTAATTTTATTTTGGGTCTGTCGTTACTCGTTATACTTTTTGGAGTGTTAAATACTTGAAGTGCTTCAATTTTCAATTCTAATAGTTTAGACTTCAAAATTTAATACAATTTTTTTTCATTAATTAGTTGTTCTTGACTATTCTAAAAATATTAAAAAATACTATTGACACAATTATTAGTTTTGCAGTCATTTACATTGAAGTTTTAACCTTAACGTTATTTGATATTTAAACGAATATAGCGATTTTTTTCAATAAAAATTGTATTGAATATTATGTAATTCAAAAAATATTAATCATAGTGATTTGAGACTTATCAGAATTTATTACATATTATTAATTTTCTTATATCTATACATAATAATATGTAAAAAATATTTAGACTAATAATTTGAAGCTATTAATGCCAAGGACGGTTAATTCAAAACATTGGGCTACACTTAATAACAAAAATATGATATAAATGTATAATGTTATAATAACTGTTATATATCCTATTAGATGTTTTTGGAAAAAAATAGTTCAAAATAATGTAACAACAATAGAAAAATAAATTATTAATAGTATACATAAATTAAATGTTCTTAGAAATAGAATCTATCACAACGAAGAGCCAGAATAGTTTTTTTGCAAACAATTATAATAGGTTTAATATCATTGAATTCAAATTCAACACCACCAATTACAGTAATCAACTCAATGACGATGTAAAGGCAGTTTATTAACTATTTACTATAAGTACAGCAGAGTGACTTCCCTGGTTTTGTTCGTAATCATAACAATATTTATTTCCTACTAGCAACAATATACCATGCGATTTTGGTAACAATAATACAGCAGTAGTTTGCGTTCAAAGTATTAAGTATTTTGTAACCTGCAGTAGGTGTTCCTATTTTTCTGTCCACACTACATTTTAAAGTTACTTTTAAAAATGTGTCGAAGTTGGTTCATTATTTTCATGAGATCAACTTTTTAAACAAAATGTTTTTCATAATTCGTGTCTTTTTACATAAAAAGTGATATTGCTGTCTTAGTAATAGTGTAATATAATATTACCTTATGTACTTGCTATGTTAAGTATGAATAGAGAATACGAATGCTTGTTTACCTTGTGACCTACATAACGCCTGGCGGTTTACTACAAATTGGGTGATATTTTCGATTTAGCGACGCGACGCTAAACACATGAAATTACTGACATGCAAATGGAAAAAAGGTTATAACTATACTGATTGCTGACGATCAAAATTATAAAAGGTTTACTTAACACACGTAGCTGCTACATTATTTTCGTTTATCACGTACCTATTTTGTCCGATAAGTAATAGTGATTGATTATTATTTTTATTATTCAAAGGCTAAAACCAGTAAAACCACAAAGATGACACAAAAAAAGTTCCATAAAGTCAATTTATTCTGAGTAGGTAGCAATAATAATAATATGTAGAATAAGTTAATATTGATCCATATAAAGTGTAACATTGTTTAGTGTTAATACTTCATCTATAATACAAAATATATTTATATACAAGTATATTGATCCTAGATTCTTTGAATGACATATGCTTCATGATGAAGTGACTTTTTAAAATTATTTATTAGTTCACAGTTCACACTTAAAATGTATTCCTATATATAAAATTCAACTTATATACATTATCAATAACTCATAAGCAATATTATTCAATCTGTCAAAGTATATGAAAGTAGTTATAAGCTACCTTAGAAATAACTTGATGTCTTAATTAAGTTTAATACTGCATATTTAACTGTACAGTCATTTAACGAGTATAATATTCATGCAGTATAAATATTTTTTAGTTATTAAAACTATTTAAAATGTATGAAAGTACGAATCTTTAATGTAATCCAATGATTTGGTAACTCAAACCTGAGTGCATTTTAAAAAAACCTATTAAAACCATAATGACGCGATCTCTTAAATTAAATTAAGTATCAAGCTCATTGAAAGTGTTATCAATGGCTGGTTTTTTTCAACGAAACCTCATGACCTGTTAACTTTTACCACATATTCTTATTGTGTCTAGGGTAATTTGATACCGATTGTTTATTACTTGTAAAAATAAACCATAATAAAGAAAACCTATATAATATTAATTTAATTACTAAGCTATGACTACATATAATGTTTATTGATTCCGAAATGAATGGGTTGAAATTAAGTTAAATAGACATAATATGTGAAGTTAAAATTATAACTGAATTTAAATTATTCATTCAATATAAAAGAATCTTTTATGTATGTAGTTGGTTAAAAATTATTTTTCAATTATTTAAAAATAAAAAGTTAGTAATTAATTCTCATATAATTATTTGAATGAATTTACTTGTACCATATAAAATATCATAATCGTTAAAAAATTAACAATGAGCAATGTTATTTATACTTTTTAGAAATATAGTAATATTTTAATAATCATTAATTATAAATAAATGCATAATTTTTACAATTAATGTATACAATAAAATATTATAAAATAATGAAACCGTTATGATTACAATTTACAACTTGAAAAATAAATAACTATGGATTATATCGAGTAGATATTCAAATGCTGATTCATTAAGTGATTTTTTGTTAAAGTGTATTTTAATATTGTATTTTATTATTACGACTTATAAGTTACCTAGTGTTTCAATTTTCAACTCTCTTGGAGAAGTAGATTTAAGCACCCTTCTTTAATAGTTTGTGCATTTTCATCGATGATGAGTAAATGTACTAAGTCTCAGGTTTCTTAGAACAACGTAACTAAATAAAAGAGCCTATAGAAAATTACATTGAGCCCAAGTAAAGTTGATAAAACTGATAAAAGGGTTTTAAAAATAATAATTCTTGAAATTCTATATATTTATACTGCCTTACAAAGGACATAAGAATGTATAAGAAAGAGCAAAAAATAAACCAGTGCAGTCATTCAGAATTTTCCCACTATTCCAGTGGGAATGACTATTTTTGGGCAGAAGCAAATAAATTAATCAATAGGTGACCGTTTTAACCCTTCATCAGAAATATCAACAAATCGTTTGTTAATTTTAATTAAATAAAATCTAGTGGTTATACGACATAATTGTTTAAATTAATATTTATAATAAAAGTAGGTAAATCATTTGTTAAATTTAGTATATTATATTACTAAATTCAAATTTCAAGAGCTTGCTATTTTTAGTATTTTTTTTGTTTTTACTTTAATGTATTTACACTGTTGATAAAATCTACGGAATTATTCAGTTTTCGATGTTTCTATTTGATATGGAATAAAAAGTTTATTCGTTTAATATTTTTAAATACTTGAACGTTTAGTGCTATAGCTAAAAACATATCATGAATAACATTATACTTAGAACCCCCGATGTTTTTTATAAAAGTCCATATTTTTTTAACATTTTATTAAATGAAACTAATTAAAAATAATAATGTATTTTAAATCATGAAATATTCAACACTGTTGTTTACATAGTATTTGAAACTTTATATCGTTGTTTAATGGAAATTCTGGCATAAAAAAAAATTGGCATATACCTACTTACAAAATAATGTTATGTGGCATATCGTTTTAGGGTATAGTCGTATAGAATATCTTTGAATATAGTTTGCATATTATTGTAATCATATATTTGCAAAACATATTATGTATTCAAGTATCAATCGTGTATTTGTTCTTTCTGTGGAATGCGAATGATACAATAATAGGAAAACGAAAATTGTATGTGCTTGATGAATATTGATCTTCAAATTTCATGCTGTTATTTATTTATATTTAAATACCTACAAATAAACATACCATTTATATATATTTACTAGGACTTATCCTTAAAATAGTTTTTAGCTTGTTATTTAACTTGTTAGCTCGTCAGAAGTTTATTTAATTTTCCTAAAAACTTGAATGTTTTATAGAACGTAATGATAACCGATAAAGAGTCCATCAAAATGCGATCATAAGTAAATAACAAAAATATATTGTTGATATTATGAAATTATCTCTTTTTAAATTTTTTTTTAACACTATAAATTATTTAATATTAACAAAAAAAGACAATAAATAATAACTGATATTTTGCAAGACTATTATTTTATAACAATAATTTCTAAGCATTAAATCATAATAAAGTAACTAACATCTAATAAACTTATTCTTAAAGCATAAAATTATTATTTTAAAATTATTTTTCTATTTCAAATGGTTTATGGGTTATAAATCATATGCCTAGTTGCAGTAAATACTTAATGCTGTTACGCTAAACTGTTAAAGAAAAGTTTTAATTTGAAGTATATTTTGAACACTTAAATAAAATGTATAAATGCTATATCAGAAAACTACTTATACAACTATACAAGAAATATGGATAATTCTTCTTCATGAATTGAGAACGTCGATAAACTTGTCTTTAAACTTTTTTTAGAACTTAAAAACATGTGATTTCGAGAAGCATCAACTCGGTAAATGTCACATAGCAGGAGCATCGCATATTTCAAATAGTAGCAAAACTTATATAGAAATTGTTTGACAATTCAATTCACTTTAAAAATCATTTGAGCTTCATGATACAATATAATTAATTATCAATAAAAGTTATATTTATAAAGTATGAAATATTTAAATTTTTACCTACAATATAATAATATTACATGACATTTATTTACAGTTTCAAAACTTTTAGACCTATATTTATTATGTTTTAACTTTTAACCATTCTGTCGCGTCGTGTGAATAAATTTATAATTCCAATCTTAAATTTAAATCAAAATATCTATGAAAATCGCTGTAGCATTTGAAAAAAAAAAAGATATTATTGAATTGTGCGTAGTGTAGATAATGTTTTTGAATAACAATTACATTTCAAGTCGGTGGGTTTATGTTCCTTAAGCTCACTAAAGCCTCCTAGAGGATTGTGTTGCTTCTTAATTATATTGTTCTGTTTATTTAACAAGAATTGTAAATGTGTAATTATTGTGTATATATATTTTATGAAATTATTGTTAATAAATAACAATGATGAAATAAATAAAGGCACTGGTATAGTCAGATACGCTGTGCAGCCGAGTATAATACATGCATTATTATCATTTAGTAAGCGAACATAATATACTGATAAGTGGCAATGTACATTTCGGACGTATTTATTTATACTTTAAATCGTTACGTCATGCTTCCAAAAAAAAAAAAAATAGACACACGATTGTGCCATCATGGCAACAATTAAATCGTCATAGATAGGTACAAAACGCATTTTTTGTTTTTTTTTTTTTTAAAGATATTATTAGATTATTCATACTCTGAGTTATATAAAATATTTTGGAAGTTGAAAGATAGTGAGTATTGAAGTAGGAATTCACTTATAATGAATAGAAAACTAATACAACATTAACTGTTATTACTATTAAATTTATACATTTTATTAATTTAACATAACTTTTTCTGCTGTTAGTTCAGAAGCCTAATGCGGGAATGGTATGCAATCATTTTTTTGTTAGAGGAAAGTTTATTGTGACGTTTAGCAATTTAAAAAAAAAATGGAAGTACAATTTTAAACCGGATCAGAGTCTGGGTGTTAGGTATTAATATAGTTTCACTCACATTGGTGAAATAGTATTTAGTTAAAATAATTATAATATGTAGGTAGTACAATAGTTTCTGAACAGAACTTTGTTATGTGAGCTTTCTTGTTGATGAACATGTGTATACTTTAAAACAATATTTTACCTTGAGCCAAATCATTATTTTTAGATTTAATATCTTAAATAACAATTTTAAATTATAATTTAAATTTTTTTTTTTTGATATTGTATTTTTGTTTAGACTATTAAGTTAAAAAATAATGTTTTCTGCTATTGCTTATTAGATTACTTATTACCATAATCATAAACTTTCACTCATACTTTTGAATAACTTATCGGTAAATAGTGCACTGTACCGTATGGGGGACAACGCAGAGGTTATTTAAGATTAGCTAAATGTCCTACACCTGTTATATATGTATAAAACATAATTTACCATTTACCAGTTTCTCTAGTAAACGTCATAATATGACCTGCAAGAGAGATAATTATCTTGGAGAGCTTTTGAACATTCATTGAACAATGATAGAGAAATGCTTCCTTCTTTTTTCTCTCACTTTCATGCAACGTTGTTCGCTTAAGAGGGAATTTTCCACCAAAGAACTGTGTGGAACACAAAAGAAAGCATTATGAACGGCAACCCAGACATACATTTGACGATGCTCGACTATACCCTTTCATGCCGACGGGAAACTGATTATAGTCATTCTAATAAATAAATATATATGTATAAACATATTTATGTATACACATTACATATGTATTCACTTTGCCTTGTGTGTGTCCTATATTTAATGTTATCGAAACATATATAAACACAAGTCTAAGATTGTATTCATATTGTTTCTTATAAATTATAATTTGATAGCTTATTCAAATGCACTATTGTGCTGCTTTCGATTATGTTACATTTTTTTTATAGTTGCTGTAAACCGCCATTAGATTTTGAACTCATTCATAAAAATTTTCTATGCAAAATTGATGATTGTATATGGTTCTAATTACAAGAAATAAAATAAAAGCAATCAAAATAATTTATGTAAAATGATACCTATATTGTATATTTCCCTATAATACCTCGATACGCGTATTCCATGAGTGTAAAATGAAATATAACCCATGAGCTATAATTAATGTTATCTTGATTCTTGACTATTAATTTAATATTATGTTCAAATTGACATTTTATCAAACAGTAAACATATCTAAACAATATGTGATGAATACTGGATACCTACTATAATATGAAATACAATAGATGCACGAAACAATATCAAACGATTTAATCAATTTAATGTTAATAGAACCGTGTACCTATCAACTATTAAATATTGGAGATAATATAATACCTGATGGAGTCTAGGACAACAAATATCGTAAAATAATATTTTTATATAATCATCAATGAGATCGGTACCCATGGTAACAAAAGTACCATGTGTAGTATAAGAACCAAAAACTATAAAACAAATTATTTTTGTAATTTCAAAAGATCTTCTTACGTTTAATTTTTACTTTAACATTTTAAAAGCAAGAGAGTCCTGTTCAAGATTCTACACAGGGAAGTTTTTATGACTCCAATCAGAAAAATAAAAAATAATGGCTGAATTTTACCTTATTAACTTTTACCTAAATACAGATAACATAACTATACAGGGTGATTTATTTGATAGCATTATACTCTTTATTAAATGTTTAGTTTTTCTATAATATAATAGAAATTACTATGATAAGCACCGAGTTTTTGAAAATATAACTTATTTTCATAGATGTAAGTGATAGTAATTTCTATAACAGTTTTATGTCATAATTTTTTCTCATGAATAACGAACTCTAAACTAATGTTTAAAAAAATTAATTTTTTGTAAGTGTTTTAAAGTTTTGACGATGAGATAGATCATCAAAAATAATACAATAAAATACATAGGAGTAATATTATGATGGTTCATAAACGTATGTTTATACTATTAAATGATTATACATTTAAACTATTAATATTGAACTATATTGCCACTATTTATAATATGGTAAAATATTTTGTTTTACATATTACATTAATTGTTGTCAAGTCGCTACAACCGACAACAACGGTATTAGTAGATTAATGTTTATTACCTATTCATATTTGCTATATATTATTAACATTGCGCGTGTGTAACGTGTAAAGTGAACAATAAAGATTTATGCATACGCTGTATATGTGAAAAATGAGTATAGACGTATGTATTATGTATTAATTATTTATAAATCACAAAAAATAGAACAGATTATGACATATAATACTGTTGCATAAATATTTAATAATTTCATATTTGGTGATTAGTTGTATACAGTCATTTTATTACGCTTGTACGTTTGTTTTATTTAAATTATTGTGATCTCAATAGTTTCCTTTTTAAATTTAATAAATATACAATAATGTAAATAAATTGCATGATAATTATTTGGTTATATAATTATTATAAAATTTCCATGCACTATCATAATATGGTTTATTTAGGTAATATACTATAATAGTTGATAAATTATATACAAACTAAAAATGTGGCCAAAATGGGTGCGAAGTTAGTATAGTGACTATTTTAAACACAATTTAAATAGGGTAGGTACAGTAAATATTTAGAAACGGCATACATTT
Organism: Myzus persicae; assembly: GCF_001856785.1. Classification (NCBI taxonomy): domain Eukaryota; kingdom Metazoa; phylum Arthropoda; class Insecta; order Hemiptera; family Aphididae; genus Myzus; species Myzus persicae. The sequence continues at coordinate 25,981 of NW_019103978.1, forward strand.
TGATTTAAACTTCAATTTTCCCATTAAAAATAGATAATATTGATTATTATTTCATTCTCAGTTGTTTATTGTTGTATAACTTCATCATTTATCTTTTAATAATCATAACATATTATACTCAGTATTTTATGGTAAGTTAATTTAATGAATACATTTTATTGAAATAAATTTTACAACAAACCATAATATTTAACCTATATTTATACCAGAAAAGAGACAACAATATCTTAGAGTGACCTGAAATGCCTATACAAAGCGCCGTGTGATCATTATTATAAAATTATTATTATTGAAACACGTTTAATATTATGTTAAAACTAGAAATACATACAAAATACAGGGAAATCTTAGTACGCTATAGATGTGTACTTAAATTTCCCTATATTATAATTGTATTATTTAAATATTCTATTAACGTTTATTAAATAATACATTCTAACTAATTGCATAACACATTACAAATACATAAAAAAAAACCTCAGTCATTTAACACAGTATGATACTATAATGAAAAAATTATAACTTAATGACATACTAGATGACTGGTTACTAAATTCTATATACTTAGCTAATATAATATTATAGATTTAATTAAAAAATGCAAAAACAAAAATATATACTTGAATTTAGTGTATGTTACATACAATTGATTGTTATATCGAGATACAGCTATATAAATAAGAAGAAAAATAATTAACTAAGTCATCTAACTTTTGGATTTTGATCACAAAAATACATACTTTAATAAGTATTAGTTATTTATTTATAGTAATAAGTATTACTATAAATAAACAATCAACATGAATTTACAACATTGGTAGGTAGATGTACTGAATTAATTTAAGTACCTAATAGTTGTGGTATCTGATAGAGAAAATCTAATGAAATAAGTATAACTTTAAATAGTACTCAATTTATATATTCAACATAATATAGGATATTATATTATATTATATTATATTATATTATACACAATATTGGATTTAAAATCTAATCTAGTACAAATACTCGATATCTCAAATAGCTCATATTGTTTTTGTCACTGATTTCTAATCGTAATACACAAGTCTGAAATCAAATGCAGGTATAACTAATAATAATTAATATTGCATCGCCTACAAGTAAATGCAATATGTTACAACGACGGCGAACCCATTTAATGTACGCACAATAATATATACCTACTAGTTGTTAATCGATGTAATAGAATATTTAATTGGTTTAATGCCATTAAATCGACGTATTTAAGACAATCTCACCTCCTATGGGTATGAGTCAAAACCTACTGTTCAAACAATGACGAGAAAAAATAAAATGTATCAACTATTGTGAAACTTGGCAAATGGCAATGGTAATTTATTTTGACAGGCAAAAGTATTACATATTCTAAGCACACAAAAACTAGTGGTATAGAGTATAGACATCTCAAGTTGAAAATATGAACAATTTTATGCATATTATTTTATTTGTAGCATACAATCACAGTAATTTGAATGCGTATACATTTTGCGTGATAATCTCACTTTTCGCTCACCCTACATTATCATTTAATGACAAGTAAATTATAGAAAAATTGAATTATTCTTCCAATTTTTATTTTTTAGATTTTGAGTGAAGTGAGAAATGTATTGGTGTTCAAAGATTTTATTTTTTATATATTTTTCTGTGAACACTTAGTTGAGCAGATGAAGTTCTGAAAAAGTTTCAGTGGCTGTATATATTTATATCGATCAAAAATCGAATCTAGTTGGTACTTTGAAGAGGTCATTCTTCGATTTTCTCAATATAGTTCCCTTTAGCGTTAGAAAGAATTGCACTTAAGTGTTGAAAGAAATAGAAATAAAGTGAAATATTTCTATTAAGCTATGCACTGTGCAACTGATAATAAGTTAATCGTCACTTTCTAATTTAAATTAGTAGGTACAATTCGTAAACAAATATTGAGCCAAGAAGTTGGTTTAATGAACAAAATAACAAACCATTTTTGAATATTATTGCTTTGTTTAAACAATTAAATCTTGTTTAATTAAAAAAGTTAAATTATACATTTGACAGAAAACGACTGAATCAATTAGGTATTAAAAAAAATGTTAACGTTGATGTAGTTTTTACATAGATTAGTTATAAAAAATTTTCTGTTTAAGGAGGTATACAATATTTTGGTTTTTCATTTTAAAACAATTAATCAACAAATAAGTTTAAAATGAATTATGTTTCATAGTTATATTTAAGATTATTATAAATCGTGATATTTAAAGTTAAATAAAGAGGTTAAAAAGTATTTCAACCACCTTTTAAAATATCTGCGAAACAACTAAACAGCAGAGAATTTTCCCCTTGGCATCACAGTTTGTATTTAAGCTGAGAGTTAAGGGATGCGGAAAATGTATACATATACTTCAAGTTATGTACAACAGTGCGAAGTTGTTTTATATTTAGGTAAAAGTAAAGGGCAAGAATAACGTCGAGTTTCTGACAAGAAATTACGTCTGGATTTTTCATAAATAAAAAAATACGCCGATTACCCATAAAACAAAACTCGGAATGCAAACCGCATTTAAAACGAATGTTTATGGAAATATTCGACATTTATATTTTTACTATTTTATTTGTGTGAAATGCAATCTCAAATATTTTTTATCGGGTCACTATCGCTCGAGGCCATTAAAACGAACGTGATTTATCGGAGTTGTATAATTCTTTATTTTTATTTATTTATTTTACAGATACATTTTCTTGGCCATCTATACAGCCGAAATGGTTATCAAAACCATATCGAAGGGATTTATACTAAATAAGTATACATACTTACGAAATCCATGGAACTGGCTGGATTTCATCGTCATCACGTCGGGTTATGCAACCATCGGCATGGACGTCGGAAATCTAGCCGGGCTGCGTACGTTTCGCGTACTCAGAGCTCTGAAAACCGTATCCATAATGCCAGGTAATATTTTCCGTTTATATGAAAAGCGATGTTTGATATTTGATAGTTTCATGTAACTTTGTTGTGTATATATCTGCTATAAAAACAAGCATAATACAACCATTATTGGTTGACATATTTTTGAATAAAATATATTCTTATATTTTCATCGGGTAAAGATTTTTTGTTGGATTCATAGATTGGTTTTAAACTAATTTAATTTAGAATAAAATTTACTCAAGTTACAGTTTATATTCATATTATAAAATACTAAAATAAATTTGTATTTTTTATTATTTAATATCGCTATTACTAGTATTATGCTTAAATACGTAATTACATAATATTAAGGTATTTGTTTTCGATTTGTTGAAAACATCTAAATGAATAAAAATAATTGGATAAATAAAGTTAAATTTAAATTTTTCTTTGAAGTTAACTTAACATAATTTACTGTTTGATGTTATCTATTCACACTGATGAACTCATTTTTTTGTTTACATACTAAATTAGTTCTCTGATTTTATAAAAGAAAACACTTTGTCATAACTAATTTTGTATCCAAGTACAAATTAAAAGTTTTGTTTCTTTATCATGATGTAGTTATTGTATGTTTGAAAAATATTTCATAGTATTGGTAAATATATTATATTTATAGATTGATGATTGAACACTCATTTTACTATTATAGACATGTTAATTTTAAAAATTAAATTTTTTTCGAGAATATAGAGAAATAATTAGTACACTTGCAATAAAATGGTTAAAATTATATTTTAAAAATATTAAGGAATCAACAATAATACATATTTTGTTATGTGACCACGTGGTCATACCACTTAACTATTAACCAAAAAATTAAGTGGAATCTATTTAAGTTTTTATCTTTTTAGGTAATTTATTTAGATAAATGTTAAAGAAACAGATACAATTAATTTTTTTAAAGACATAACAATATTGGCTGATTTTAGAATATTGTAAAATATGTATTGTTCTAACACATGGTAAGACATAGAAACATTGTTACTTTACCCAGCATTATAAATTACAAGACTTTTTTTAATTTATGGAAATTTGTAACTCAAGAATAATAAAAATAAATTAAGTTTAAAATTTGGAGACTTAACCGTTAGTAAGGATAGGAATGTATTCAAAGATAATTAAGAAAAATATTATAAAGAAATATATTGGCTTGGAATTTAAACAGTTTTAATAACTAATAAAATGCTTAGAGAATAAAAATAAAATACATTTTATCTGTATTTAACGTGTCTACAATGACTTTATTTGAATACACAATAAACAAAAATTATGTGGAAATATCATAACAATGTTTATCTCAGTGTCATCAAATAATTTGTTGACAGCCCGTTTAATTTAAAAATACACATGTATATTTCTGAACACCAAATACATAAAAATTATAGACTCAACCCTTTGATCCTCCCAAATTAAATAAATAAATTGGTAATCACTAGGTAACCGTATATTATTACATCTACCTACTACAAAACCACTGTACCTACCGCTGTATAAATATAGGTAGGTTTTCGGTTCAATCAAACTGTCTTATTGATATATATTGTGGTATATTATTTACATAAAATGTATTTTGACATTATAAAATAAACTACTATTGCATTTTTTTATACCTATTTCAAGTATTTTTATAATAAATTGATTTATTCTAAGAATATGTTAAGTTAAATATATTGCTGTATAGCTAATGATATTTTCTTAGTATTTATTACAGTTAGAAATAGACTATATAATGTATATTGCATGTTTATACGAACTTGATACAGTTAATGAATAATGATCAGTTATATTAAGAGTGATTAGACCTCTTAATTTTATTAATGATTATTGATTACATACATGTTTTTGTTATATTAACGATTTTACTTAATTTTAAATTAAATTATTTAAAGTCTTTGTACATAAAATAATTATTACTTGTTCCACACCATGAATATTTGTGAAAAGTTAGTTCAAAGTATGTATTTACGATAATTCGTTTAATTTAATCGCGTTAAAAACACGCAATACTCGATTAACTTTACTGCGTTTAATTTTTATTCTAAAACTTTCAAATTTCAAATTCAATATATTTCTTGTACAAACAATTTAATGAAACTCTATTTTTAAATTTATTATATTTTACAAAACTTTCAAATTTGGTAAGTGCTTACTTTTTGTAAAGTTTATTTATTGTTATTTTTTTACAATTAATCAACAAATACGATTTAACTCATTTTAAATGTTTTCAGTTATAGGTAGCTTAAATAGCTCAATAAATATTATTTTAAAATATTTATTTAAAACTGTTTAAAGTTTTCAGATGCTATTTTTAAAATATCAAAGCTATTATTTAAACTTAACTTGTATTTTAGTCTGAAAAAAATAAATGTATTATTGATTTATTTAAACTACAAAATGCCTCACAAATCTATTTAGTAATTTTTATTTGATTTCTTCTTGATGTATCAAGGTATTTCGTAAAAATAAAAATGGTATCAAATCTTATCTACACTCAATTTATTTTAGTAAAATATTCGGAGGTGAAATATCTTAAACTCAATAAACCAACCTGTTTGTGAATAAATATCGTTAAAGATGTTGAGCTAGAAGTAATTAATTATATTAATATTAATGAAATAATTAATAACAAATTGGTACATACATGGTTGGTATATACTGATTTGTACATACATATAATTCATATAAGAAATTAATAAATAAGTAAAATTTTACTTATAAATAAATACTTACACATTATTTTAGAATAATAACTAATAAGTTACTACCTAAGTTAAGTGTTTTTAGTGTGTTCCTTTGTGTATTTTTGGTTATTTTATATTTGAACTTAATATAATCCTTTATTTTTTTTTTTTTAAATGTAAAAAGCTCACTGAATTTAAAAATGAGTATTTTTCAACCTATCATATTGACACTCTCGTAATAGATCGACGATGAAACTATAACTACTAAAACAAAAAATAAAAATGATGAATAAGAACATGTCACACAGTTTAAAGTACATTAGTTTTACATCATGAAGTGAGCTGTGGTAATCAGCTGAGTTTTATATTATTAAGTCATTTGTCTGTATTAATTTCAATAAAAAAAACGGTTGTAAACCATACAAGTATAAAAATATTTGTAAGGTACATTGATATAAAACAAAAATATTGAACATATTACAATAAAATAATAAGTAAATGTAATATTTTTTATACATAGTATAAATTTTTTCCCCACCAAGAAGTCAGTGTTTATTTTTCATTGAAAAATTAATTTTATTAATTTTAATAAAAAAAGAATAAATTGTGGTTTGGTAACCTTGGTCGTCACTACTACCTTTACCGTTTATGTCGATAAATATTATTCGTCAGGTATGTCAAAAAGTATAGCAAGTTTATACAATGTTTCTCATAAGTTATATTAATATAGCTATTTAAAAATATTAAAGACACATAAGTTTTTTTTTTGTATGCATTTAAAACTCAAATGTTGACAAAATTCGTCAATCCAATTTGAAAAATTATAAAATTTATAAAATTGTCAGTTCTATAGCTAGGTATTATAAGTAGTTTGGCAGCTAAAAAGTTACTGTTAACTTTATAGTAAAAGGTATGCAAATTCAATGTTTTTTTTTGCAAAAATGTATTCAATCTATACCTATTACTAACTAATAGCAATATTCATTTAATATAAAGTATCCTAGGCTGATATACCATCTCCACTCAGTACAGTAGTATCTTTACAATGATATTATATCATTGTATTCAAATTTAACACATCAATTACAGTAACCAAACTGTCCAAACTCCACACCTACCGTACAGCAGAGTGATAACCATCAGCCCAACTTTTTTTTTAAACTTCAAATCTTTTAATATTCTAAATATATGGTAATTAATAATAACTTGTTCTCTCGCACTTCTTTTGACATACACATTTTTATTTTTATTAGCTAGATTCCTTGAAAATGATTACTAATTTTTAATTTTTAAACAATTCTATCAAGTGTCGTGAGAAAAAGTCTGTATAAAATCGTTGTTTGGCTTATTATTTTAAAAACTTACTTGTAATGTTAATAATTTTTTTAAGTAAATACCTTGAAATCAAAAGACATTTATATCGATCTATTTTCTCTTTTATATTAACCTAACCTTCATTTTAGTCTTCTATTAAAAAGCCCTAACAATGAAAGCAAATAAATTTTTGAAAAAAATGCTGAATTTACCCAAACGCTGGTTATTACGGACAAAAGCTATTATAGTTTCCGCTGACCGTCCCCATCGCTTAAAAACTTTCAGACATTATCATTACCGGTATAACTTTATAGAGTGAAAACTTTCGTGTGGTGGAACACAATCGTATACAAAACATCCTCGTTTTTCAAATGTCTGTTATCTTCGTAAACAAGGCGTAGCTCGTTTTCCTGTACACATATTATCATAGTCGAACATTGTATGAACAAGTAAAAGAACAATGCAAATTATAAACCTTTTCTCAAATAGCGAACCAAAAATTAAGCAAGTAACAACAAAAAATATCTATCCTAAATAAGTAGGTATATGTTATTAATTGAAATTTAGTATACCTACCTAAGCATTTTTTATACGACGTAATCGTTATTGTGGTACAATATCATTTACTCAATATAAGAAAAATATAATTTTTCGTTATACTGTATCATTATATTTATTTAATTTGTTAAAAAAAATAATTATTTACTCATCTTCCGAGAGTTGAAATTGCTTTAAACGATGAACCTTATTATTTTTTTTTTTAAATTACCACGAAAAACGATAAAATTGTTTTCTAAAAAGTAAAAACGTTGACTTTAAAATGATAAACTTTATACAATTATCGTACTCGTAGTACATAAATATTTTAAATTTGGATACGAGTAGGGCGGAAGAGAAATTATTTTATACCCCACGTATTTTTAATGTACTACTCCGCGTCATTAAATTTTAAATGCTTATAAATAATAAACTATTTGTTCAATATTTTATATTCATGCATTCAAATGTTTAGAAAAATATTCCGTTACAGAATTTTATATTAAAATGGAAGTTTATGTTTAAAATTCTAGACAGGATAAAGAGATTGGGTGTTGGGCACTCGTCTCGCTTCGCTCACCTTAGTACCTACCAGGTATTGATGTTATACATTATTTTCAATTTTAAAAAGTCAAAGAAATTTTAGAGGAACTTTTAGTGGCGTTCAGTTGAAATCTAGTTGACTTGAATTTGTTTTACCCTTTTAACGTCGGTAACTTTGTTAAACATTAGAAATTTAAAAATAACCTGTTGCTTATTAAAATAGCAGTTTATAAGTTTGAAAATGTTTGGTAAATTCTATTTTGAAATAAATTAAAAATTTAGTGAAATAAATTTAAGTCCCTAAAAAAGATCTAGTATAGAAATAAAAATTCTATATAGGGTTTCTAAAAATATATCCATGTGTATAAAGTGGTACAAAATAATTCATACGTAGGTAATAATGAAAATGAAAAAGACATATCCAACGCAGCATGGATGGATAGAGATAGTACCAATACTACCCTCATATAGGATCCATAACTTTGATTTATTTATATTCGTATTAAGTTCCTTTGAAATATTTATTATAATACCTAAGTTCTCTGTACTCAATTATCTTTACTGATAAATACTTTTTACATTTAATTAATATTAGATTTTAAGTATACTAAAAGATTCTATACAAATAAAATATTGTAATTTCGGTCGTCTTTATATATTTGAATGTATTATAATTCATGTGTTGGCTTAAACAATATTATTCATAATTATTTTAAGTGGTTATAGTTTTTAGTAAACGTTTTAAAATTGTTCGTAAAATCAGAAATTAATGAATTTTGTAATGATAAGAAGGTTCATAGGATTTGGATAGAAATGTTGATAATATTGCGATCACAGGCAAATGGTCGGAAGGAAAATGCCATCTATACATGTGTATAGGAAATGTAGAAAGGAAGTTATTGAAATGTGTATATAGGAAATGAGATACTTATACCCATAGGGACAGTTATATCTAGAAACGAGTTAAATCGTTATATAAGAGAAAGATAAGAAAAAAGATTGTTGTACACAATGTTTGATGAGCATTAAAAAATAAAACTATATGAATATAAGGCAACCACAAAATTAACAATACATATTAATTTCAGGCGAAGAATATTGCGTAGTCATAAAATGTATGTCTATACATAAGCTAAACATATATTTTATAATTATTTTTCGAATATTGATCCAAATGAAACTATAGAAATATTGACTTTGAATCAACATAAATTAAAATAAACTTAATATGTAACAATAGATTGCCTTCATTTGATTAAAATCACAAACATTTCTACACTGTTTTTTTTTTGTTACCAGTTTTATTGAAAAACAAATTGAGGCCTGTAACTTTTTTTTGTTGAAACAAATTAGATATGACTAATATTTTTTTAAAACTGTCATGCTATCAAATTTTGCAATATTACAGTAGGATACTTTTAAAGAGCAATATTTCTCAAGGTACCTTTTACCTACAGCATGTAATATAAAAATGACTTATTAAGTACATTTAATATCATTACTTTTTAGGTATGTATTTATCAATAATTGCAAATTTTTTTGATTTTTTTGGAAGTTAAAAAAAAATTCTTATTGTTTACAAAAATTGTATGCATATTAAAATATTAATAATCATAAAAAAATTAATTAAAAATTCAGATTATGTAATTATTGAATAATAAATCAACAGTTAAGTAAATTAAATTTGATTCAACTGACTCTTGGCCGAAATCAACTGTCAAAAATAGGGGGTAATCGATCTTCTTACAGTTTGTGTTGTGTATACCTCATCATTGATTACTGTATTAAATCACTGTATTGTATGTGTTCGATTTGAATTCAATGACAAATCTTTGCTCACGAAAAATGATTCTGAGCAAAGACTGCCTGTCAACCTACATTGCTAAGAATATACTTAATGATACATTTATGTTGATAGTATAATAGTAATTGATTGTACTATATTATCAGTAATATGGGAAGTCGAATTAATTTTTCAGAGAACATTATGGTTATTTTATTATTGATATGACATTATCAAAATACTCTATACTTTAGAATATTTAAGTAGGTATATTCCATATACGTTTATACCGTATAACGCCTGTCGTATTACTAATAGTAAAATTAATTACTAAAATACCAACCAATATACTTACGCTTAGTGATATAGGTTGTCAGACCGTTCCCACTCAGAATAATTATACAATTCATATGCAATGATTTCTTGTTAAATTCAAATTTAAAGCATCAGAATTACAGTGACCTATACTCAAATCGAGGTACACTCGATACCTCCTGGCTTCTGTACAGGAGAGCGGTTCCCTACTTTATACTAGCTAGCTCTTTTAAATATTATTATTTTAACTTAACTCTGTGTATATTGTTGGTCGTATGTAATTGTACTGAAATACCATTGTAAATTTGTAACAATAAAAAACTACAATATTACCTACTTAATATGTTTGCAATTAAACTTTATATTCAGACATTCTACGGCAAAAACAATTGTTTTATACACAAACTTAACAGTTCATGATATGTATTGTGTGTACATTATATACACAATACACATATAAATATAAAAAATATAAAAATATACATACATATATACATATTTTAATAGTTAAAATAACTTAGGTTTAAATAAAGTATAATTCATTTTGGTAAAGATTGTACGTTTGCGTGTGAGTACATCACGTAACTATGGTTACAGTGCATATTAACAGTGAACAATTTTTAAATTAGTAATTTATTATGCCGTTATTGTGGCTTCTCCTGTTTTAGATTCTGAGTACACCTAGTTTCGAAAAACAATAGGGTTTGCAACAATTTTTTTTCATTAATTCTTTGCTTGAGGTAAACCTTTAAACCTTCAATGGGCACTGCAACGTACGCCAATAAAACTGCGTTAGTAAGAGTCATATAAATAACGGTAGAAAATATTTTAACATCAGCTGTCACCTTATTGTTACCTACCAGCTACCCAAAATAATATACTGTTAACTCAAATAACATTTTATTTTTACTTCAAAGTATTGAAACTTGAATACTTGAATATTATGATCTCCTTGATTCTCAATTGTATTATTTTGTCAATCCAATATGTATTGATACCGCATTTAAGACAATTATTTCGAAACCTTAAACATACCTTTTTACCACCATGGTGGCGTGTTTAATACTATTTCAAACATGCTCTATAATTATTAATTATTTACAATGATCTTCATCATAAACTATTTTTCAGTAGGTACCTATATGTATATTATAGGATAGATATATTCTACAGACAAATTAGTGAGACGGTAAATATTTTATTTAATACCTTCTGTTGTCAAATGATTTACGTGAACGTATAACTGCAGCTGATCACTTATTCGTTCATGCAAAAATTAATATCACAACAATTCGGGAACATCGATGCATGCCCTCGCAAAACTTTTGATTAAAAACGAGACATCAAGCATTGTGCTATCTCGTAGTCTCGTTGGTTTCAGTGAATCTAGTTCAATATAATATAATACGTATATTGTTTATCGGTACACCGATAATTTCGAATACTCGTATAATATAATATAAATGGACAGGCGTATTACACGGTGGCTCGAGACTTGACGTCACAATTCGCTTTTGCATAACTACGATGGTGGCATATGAACTATTTATTATAGCATGACATGCGACCGACTTGTGCAGTTCACGCGAAACTGCAGAATTTGACGAATAAATAAACGTCGAAACGCGCACCGGTATAGTACACATTTTAGTCCACATGCGGTAAACCAACATGCATTCCTTAACGCGTGGTTAGCCACATAGGGTGACGTACGCATATTATATTATATACATAGTAGGTATGGACATACAAAGTGATTCTTCCATCGCAGAACACTGGGCATTTATAAACTAACGTAACTTAAAAGTTGGATCGAACCACCCTCCAACTACTATAGGTCAGGATTGGGTTAGATTAATAATATCGAGAGTTTCGATGTAAAAGGATCACCCTAGCTGCTGCGTGTAATATACGAGTGCTACGACGGGGGCGTCTAAGTCATACAGTCGTACTTGCAGAGGTAAAGCTGTTTTATTTTCCACAGACCAACAACTGTAGTATACTGTATACAATACTTGGACGAAGTGGAGTAGGTGATTCGATGTCTATACTCACTATATTCATTATTTATGTTGAGCAAGATAAGGGGAAAAAAAGTTTCTAGATACAAGATATAAGGTATTTTTATTTTTATTTTAGGATTCTAGATACAAGGTGAAGGATCAACTACCAAGGTGCATACAAAATATACAAGATAGGCTAAATTATGTATCTAAAATATTACAGATAGTAGGTACCTTTAATTTCTATGGATTACTAGGTAAATTGTATTTATTTATTTTTGTTTATTCATCAAAAAGTCAACACCCAAACATTTATTATTTATGTACTTTGCAAAATGATGTTTTATGCGTTATTTACATAAATACAATCATGATTAAGCTAAAGAAAAGACAATTCATTTTTCGGTCCCAGAGTGAAAGAAGTATTGTGTTGTTTTTGAATTTAAAACGTATCTTGTAAAAATATATTATAATATCATACAAGAACCACCTAGTGTCTAATGAGCCGATGAGATCCTGCCCAACCGTATCTCCTTTAGGCATACACGATAATGCGATATACAATCTCGGCACGGGCTTTAACCGACTTGTAAGCAGACACGATACAAAATACTACGACTTACACGACGGTGATCAATCAGTTACAAGTATTGGACGGACCGATAACACTTGACGCGGCTTGTCCGATCGGCCAAACCGTTTATTTCGCACCGCCGGGCCGTCTTAATGTGTACGCATTCAGAACGTATTAGCGTACTGTTCTTGGAGATGTGCAAAGTAATTGACGAAAAATAGTCGAATAGTCTACTAATAAAAAAAACACTAGTGTTATTATATAACTAGTAAATTATAACATAATATACGAAGTCGTCGTGGAGCTGGAAATTCCTGTTATATGTGCGAAAAAAAAATCAAAAATACATTATAAAAATGGTTGTATTCTTTATGGTCTATAATTTAAAAATAATAAGATGAAGGTAATAGGATGTCACAATAGTCTATTTTAAAAGTATCGAACATCGCTATAGCACTCCGAAATCACTGTGTAGGAAAAGGGCTTATAGAACATCCTTTACAAGAAAACAATATAAACTGTATGAGCTTAGTTTATTTTTCAAGTTTTCAAATAAAGCAGGATTTCAATTGTTTTGACACTTTTTAAATATTTTTCTTACACAAATCTAATCTAAACAAATCTAGGTTTTAAATCTTTTAAACCCTTATTTGTATTTTAAAAAATTTTATTTTTGTTTAAATTATATATTAGCTGTATTAAACCATTTTGTTAAAGACAATATTGGTTTATCTTTTATAGATTTAACAAACTCCATGCCAAAGCACAACACTATCTAATTATATATCACACACAAATTTAGCCTTAAGTCTCAACTTCCCTCAAGCAAAGAGTCACTAGTGGGTGACTTCTTAATCACGTATTCCTGTTTTTCTTAAGTCTCTTTTCACACATACTTATTATGCTACCTAGTATGGATTATATATTTATTATAAGAATATAAAAATAAATATAAAAGTCTCAACTTCTAGGTGTGAAAAAAATAAAAAATAAACAGTTCAAAGGTAAAAATATTATGATACAAATTATTATTTTATATTATTTATATTAAAATCTTTCTGTAAAAAAAATATAACCAATATTGATGTTTTATGAAGTAAATACATTTTAAGTGAGTTAAGCTGTTTTATGTCGACAGGCACAGCCAAGAAATTATTTTTTATTGATTATATTCATGAAATTTTACCATCAAGATATCAAACATAATATTCACAGATACTTTTCTTTAACGTTATCGTGGTTAAATATTGTTGAATGTCTGGTCAATGATGTGTATTAGTATATTAGTATTTATTATTGTATATTATATTATTATAAAGTTCGTTTAGATTGATACCTTAGAAATTATATTGTTCTTGGCGCAAATTAAAAAAATATTTTGGGTGATATTCTATGAAAAATAATTGTGGTTTTATCTATGGTTATGTTGTTTGTTGTAAACGTCCCTAACGTTCACTAACGTCGTATCTAACTTGGTCTATTACCCGATTCCCAAAGTTTACTTCGTAATTTCGTAACTTCAACGATTTATTATTATTTCTGTCATAAAAACACACACTAGACTACCAAATATAATTTATTTAAAAAAAGACTTCAACTGAAAAAAAAATTTATATTAGGATGACTTTAGCATTTGAGGTTGTTTTTAAACAAATGTATAAATAATACTAAATCCGTCGGACAAAAGAAAAAATATTGAATTTTTTTTATCGAATCATAAATATGATTTAAATATATTTAGCAAGAAGTCCCATCACTGGATGGATTCTTCGCTCAAGTCATCAGTCCCTTTTTATTAATCTATTACAACACTTACGCTTATTGTAAAAATAATATATTTACAGATTGTGTAATAAAACTAATTAAAAACAAAAAATATATATATATATTTAGAGAGGTAAAACCTGTATGAAATTATTGCTAATTAGTAGTCAAGCTAATGATATATAATACAAATCAATCGAAAATTAAAAATATATTTCCCACTAAATGTCAGGTGCAATTAAATGGTTAGGAGAAACAATTTATTCAAGTTAATACAACCCTATCAAAACTAGTTTTCCTATAATAACTTTAAAAAAAACATAGAATTTTTAAAATACACATTATATAGTATATACTATGCAAACATTAACTTCAAGGTTAGTTTAGCAGCAAAAAAAAACTGTATTTCTATCCTTCTGGAATATTTATTTACAATTATAATCACTAAATTTATATGGTGAATAATTAAATTTGAATTAAAATTAAAAATCGTTATAATATGAACTAATATTTTATTAATTATTTTATTTTATACTTATTCTTAAACACATGAAAAAAATATTGGAAGTGAGTTAAGTAGTTAATAACAAAGCACATAATTATTATTTGTATATGAAGTAATTAATACCGTTGGTTGATTATTAGTTTCATATTTATTATGTATACACTATACAGGTATTTCGATAAATAAACCAATGCTCACGAGTCACAACTAAATTATTATTCCATAATTTACCAATTTATCATTTATGACGTTTTATATATTACTATACAGGTCTCAAGACGATCATCAACGCCCTGTTGCACTCCTTTCGTCAATTAGCTGAAGTCATGACACTGACCATATTTTGTCTAATGGTATTTGCTTTATTTGCGCTTCAAGTGTACATGGGTGAATTGCGGAATAAATGCGTCATGATTAACGAAGACAACGTGAATTGGCTAAAGTAAGATCAATAAATATTGTATAAACTAAAATAATTTTAACTTTTTTATGAGATGAGTGATAACATATTTTGTTTAGTTGATTTTGATTTTAGAACGTCAATCTACGTACATTTAAAATGTTTATTTAAAATTATTCCTGCAAAATATGATTGATAACCATATAAATATATAATTTTTAAGTAAACCAACAATTAAATTCAAAATAATGGATTTTTATTGCAATCTAGCTATGGGAACACAGTTCTGTTTTAATTGTTTTTTATATAAATTATATTTATCATTTATTTTTAATTATAAAAAAAAGGATGAAATTAGTTTATTTTAAACGTACAATACTAATTTTTAAGTTGTTAAAAAACTAATTGCAGAAGGATTTATACAACTATATTCTTTTAGTAATCGAAAACTAATTATTCATATATATTTCTTTAGGAAATATATTTTTGTTAAATTTCTTTCTACTCAATATTCTAAGCCATAAATAAATCCCAAAAATTTCAACGTATATAATATATTGATTAAACAGTTACTTTATTATAATTTATAAAACTATAAAATTAATAACAAAAAAGAGACATAGAGTGCTGTATCGTCTAGTACACAACTCTATTCCTTTTAAGAATAAAATTATAATTGCTTAAAAATAATAAACAATTATGACTCAATAATCAATGTTTACCAAAATCTCCAAACTATTAAATCTATGAATAATGATGATAATCTATATCATGCGTACGAAATAGTTCAAATTTCGAATTACCAAAAATATTTGCAACTTTTAGATTATTATTAAATGTTTTTGAACTGAACAGAGGAATATAGGTTGCATTAATAACACTACTCAAAGTTATAATAAGATAATAATAGTACGAAATTTAAAAGTTTCAAGTATTGTATTTGAAATAAACCATTTATTCTTATTATTTTAACCATATAATATGTATGTGCCTTTTGAACAATATATAATATTATGTAAAATAGAACTTAATAGAATTGAATATTTTATATTTCTATTACATTTATGTTTTGATGGGATATGTTTACGGTTGTTACTCTTGATTCAAAAAAGTGAATATCACGGTTAAGGGATAGTACTTGCCAAGAGGCCATAAATCCAGTGCAATTGAACATTTCAAAGAAATAAGATTCAGTGAAATATAGTGTTTTTGTAAATATGTCCACAACAATAGAATGAAAATAAATAACATCCGAATGAGTAAAAGGCATAATACTAAGAAAACAGACAATAGTGATTTTTTTCTCCGGGTGTCCATTACATTTTTTTTTTTTTTGCTCGTTTTATTTTATTTTTTTTTGTTCTTTAATTTCACGTCGTCATCACAGTCCTTTGCACCACATAAAACAAAATAAAAATACTAGGCCATTTTATGTTTATAATTGTATAATAATATGGAAAAATTCATAAAAATGTTTATTCCATGTACTATGATATTTGTTTTATACTTGAAACTGTAAATTCGTTTCGATATTACAACTTTAAGAATTGACTCTAGCCATTTCAAAAAAAAAAATGTATAGTTCATTAATTAGTTAATTTTTTACTGCATTAATTTTAAATTGTAATAACGGAGATCGTTTTAATGTTCAAGTATTATTTTTTAAGTTCAACCAATGTATTTACACGGTAATATTGAAAAGAATATTTTTCAGGAAAATAAAATTGTTTATTTGCAGATATCCTCAGTACGTATATACAGTTACAAATTAAATTAAATTACAATGTATTAAAATATGAATTCGTTTTAATGCTGATGAATTTTAAACACAATACCTAATTGTTTATTTCGGTGTTATAAATATAGAATCATCGTATCTTATCATTAATATCTAAGTCTTCTTTGGTATTCATAGTGTCTTATTATATACGTTAAATTGATATTGGCATCAGAGTAATAGCGAAATCTACATTTCACCACAAAACTCTAGCATAGTTAATGAACCACCATATCTATTAGCTTTATATACTTGTAAAACCTTTATAAGTACATTGAATAAAAAACAATACAAGCGTGGAAGATAAGTTGCAACCAGATGTTGCATTACACAAAACGTTCCCAAAATAAATTTGCGACCACAGAATAAAAAAAAAAAACCACTATAACACTTCTGTGTACTGCGTAACTAACAGAGGTTGAAAATCGGCATTTGGGTCCATAAGCCCATTTTTACATTATTCTACAGTTCTACACGTGTTTTATAAAATGCTTGGAAAAACGGTGTAGAACGTAGAAACAGATAATATTTTTAGTGTCTTATTGTACTATTCTGTTTTTTGTTTTTCGTTCATTCACAAAATAATGTTATTATTTATTACCAATATTTTTTTTTTACATTTTTGTGGTTTTTTTACATAACTAATGTTAATCTACATCACAAACATAAATATCATATTTCAGATCTATGCAATATTTATGTACCTACCTACTGTTCTCTTATTTATTTTAAATTAATTTATAGCAGTACCCGCAAGGTAATCGATTTTATTCTGAATTCATATTTTTAATTAGAAGTAAAATCTCATTAAAACACTAAATTGTTACCTTATTATTTCTTGTAAGCACTAGTTAAATTTAAATGTAAAATGTGCATTAGTCTTATCATACATCACATTATGTGTGTTATTTGAAACTTTAGTATTCTTAAGTAAGCTAATACGTCTGTAGATAATACCAACCCAACAATGTCCTTATTTGTTCTATTATTATTTGCACATTATTTTCCCTTCAGGTTAACCCGTTTAATAAACTCGGTTCGTTTGTTTACGTATCGTTTTCGTGTACCTACTGTACATACACCGCACACCGCATTCGCCTACCAAGAAACGGCGAAATGTACCTTTGTCGATTTATGGTTTTTAATCTCTGGGGTTTCAATTTTCTGTGTTTCCCGTGCATATTTTTTATCTTCCCTTTCTTTACACTGTTTGTATTTCAGATGGATAAATAAAGAGCAAAACTGGCTGTCGGACAACGAAGGCAACCCAATGCTATGCGGCAACGTGACTGGGGCGAGGTGAGAAAAGCAAATTAAATATTTCAAAGATTCGTACACGCA
Source organism: Myzus persicae (assembly GCF_001856785.1). NCBI lineage: Eukaryota > Metazoa > Arthropoda > Insecta > Hemiptera > Aphididae > Myzus > Myzus persicae. Next base: position 44,486 of record NW_019103978.1, read on the forward strand.
ATTTCACTTCGGGGGGTTTTAATGTGCCATTATAAAACTAATCGTTCAAGTCGAATGGTTAGAGGGTGGAGGTAGGTTTCTTTGGTGCATGATTTTTTTACGCACACCGGGCCCAATTTCGTTTTCTAAGTAACATAAATTCCCACTATGAATAATGTACATGTATTAGAAAGAATAATAACAGTCAAAACAAAAATCTCAAAATAACAATACCATATAGAAAATATATAAAGACAATTTCGCCAACAACCAAGCCATACGCATAAGTTAATTGATATCTTAATTACGATTATATAATTGCGTATTCAGTCAAATCTCCTTACAAATATTATATTCAACAATTACTAGTCAACTCATAAATAAAATAGATCAATTTAGAAATATTATATTTAAAAAAAAACGGTTTATACTTTTTTCCAATAGTCAATTTGTTGAAATGTATTACCTGCAGAAATCAAAGGACAGGAATCGCATATAATTTTATTATGTTCCTAGGTATCTATGATATCTAATGATAATAAAATATAATTATTAGATAAACCTTTATTAATGTAAAACTTATTTTAATGGATAGCGTGTTTTAGTAGAATTATATTACAGAGTTAGTTTAGTGTAAAGTTTATTGGCAATTCCTTTTTACCGTTGTTTTCAGACATTGCCCAGTTGGTTACGTGTGCCTTGGTGTTGGCCCTAACCCCAATCACGGTTACACGAATTTCGACAATTTCCTGTGGTCTATGTTGACTACGTTCCAGCTAATTACACTGGACTATTGGGAAAACGTCTACAACATTGTAAGTACTTTTATAAAATATATCTTTTACTATTTTCAATTGAAATAAAAACAACATGAAAGGTGCACATTTTTCAACCTATTTTATATATACATTACACAGTATACAATGTACATAGTACATCCTGCACGTATATCGTGATCGTCACATCGTTTCCTGTTTGTCTATAGAAGTAGAAAATCTTTAAAAAAAAATCATACATAATATTATATACCTAATTTAAATACGAAAAAAAAATAAATTAAATCATGCAAATGTATGCTCCAGTACCCCGCCTATGTACTAAAATCATTAAAGGATACATATAAAAACACAACAATTTAGAATTGTATTGTATATTCATCATTGTGTTTATCAACATTAAGTTCATTGTTTTCTCTGCATTTCAATATTGTAAAATTATTCCTTAATAGTTGTAATTAAGCTAAGATTTTTGTGGTCAATAGATCAAGTTGCCCAGATAGTTGACAAATTAAAAAAAAATTAAATCAATAACAGTTATTAATACCTTGAAATTAAAGAAGTCTCAACGTTTATTGACCGCCATGACGAATCTTGTAAGTTATAGGAATATGAAATTTAGAGTTAAATTTTTCTAGTTGAAAGTCTTGAATATTACGTTACAGATAATTTTATGTTTTTGTTTACTGTAAAAAAACGTATTTGTACGAAAATACAACATATTTATATTAGATTAGAGTGTTAGACTAAGAAATTAATGATGATTAAATAATATATGCACGTATCTGATGGTGAATTTTATAAATTAATTTAAAAAATACATGTGTTTAAAAACAACTTCGATCCTTATTTTAAGACTTGATAAATATTATAGTAATATAAAGAATAAAATATAATAAATATTGACATGCTCACACAATTTATATACAGTCAGCAATTCGCAATGGGAATATTCCAAGCGAACTACATATATTATGCATGTCTTATATAATACAATGCAATGAACGAGCTGGAATCATATCAAAAAGGTCTTGGCGAATATACGCTATATAATGATTTGGCTAGACGAATTATATGGTTTATTACGCAATAAAGTTTGTCGAGATACATTTTACATACATTAACACCGATGATTTCAACAAGTTGATGATTTCAACTTTAATACGAGAAATACATATTGAATTTTATAGAAGTTTCAAAAGCTCTTTACATTTTAAAATTGTGATCATTGAGACGAGTAATATTATTTAAAATTGATATAATTATATTATACTTGATTGGTATAAATGATAATGGAAAGCATCAAATCATATTTTGTAATTCAAATCAAGACCCACTTTTATAGAAAAAATCCAAACAATTCGATTTTCTTTCATTAAATTATCTGAAAGTAGGTATTCTTAATTTGACTTAGACACCCGATTAAAATATAATTATATAAAAAAAAAATACTAACATTATTTCTTTATTATATGAATTATTTAAGAATATTTCTATGAAGGGGTTTAGAATATTTAATTGGTTTTATAAAGCTTGTCTCTTAGATAAATATAATATGCTTTAGAATTCCATTTCTATGAATTTTATAGATACACCTTTGCAATTTTATTTTAAAAACAAAGAACTCAACAAATATAATATTCCTTCAAGTACTCAAAGTCAGAATAAATTAAATCTATAATTTAGAACATATTTATAGAAGGTTATAAAATCTTATATATCACTCGATCCAAGAATGAAAAGTAGCATTGAAATGATTTTAGTAAAATCTTTTTTATCTAATATTGTTATACAGCTACATTTTTCAGATTTTCGAAACATATAAATATAATATTAAATTTATTAATCTTATTATTGTTTTAGATACGCAATATAAATAGGTTCAAGATGCGGCACATAAATAAAAATAATTTACTTTTAACTCACTATATAAAAATTGTTATGTGAGAATAAAAATTAAATGATAAAAGGTTTTAAGTATTGAAGATATTATTCTTATAGAATAAAAATGTTCTTTACTAAAAACGATTTTTGCAATGGTAAATTAATACAAATATTTGTACAATAATATGATATATTGTATAATTTTTAAGAGAAATTTATGATTTTTGAAATTTCCATGTAAATATTGTTCATGGACATAGTTGAAAATATAATGCTACTATAAAACAATTATTTGCTCACCTTAAAAGGTTCTACATCATATTATTCACTTTATATTTATTCAATTTGAAGAACCTTTTAAAAATAACATTTAATAATTGTAAATAATGTTATTGATTTACTTAAAAATTTAATAAAAATTTAATAGAATTATATAGTATTTCAATTTAATTAGGTAATGAGTTATCTAATTATATGAAAATTCAAATAAGCTGGTACTAAATTGTGAATTTTTTCACTGAAAAATATCAAAACCAACACATTTAAATCATTTAATATTTACATTTTTGGATCGCATATTATAGTAAATTATTTAATTACACATTAGTTCTGATGATCACCATTTAATTATGTCGGGTATTATACTGTTAATTATTATCCAACTGTTTTGAAAATGAGAATTGAAACAAGAATATTTAATGATAAGTGTTAAATTCAAACGAAAATTATTTCTGATTATTCCCTACAATACGAACAACACTAATCACCACAAAATAATGCTGAATATCTGTAAAACGTTTAAACAAAGTAAAAAATTATAAACAACCATGCATTTAAAATGTATTTAAACCGGAATATTAACATTACCGACTGTTTTTAATACATCAAAATACAAGCAGTAGTGAAGTCGTTTGCTGTTTCCCGAGGCTAACGCACAACACTGTACCGACTTCCGTTACGCATTATTTAGGTCACGCGATGATTTTATATATAATACCACGTCCATAAAAACTTTTCTGAAAAGGGATTTGTTTCACCATCGCATCGACACTCCATCGATTCAAGTATGTGTATACCGGTTGTTTCAGGTGTTAGCGACGTGTGGCCCGATGAGCGTCATATTTTTCACAGTGGTGGTGTTCTTCGGTTCGTTCTACCTGATCAATCTGATGTTGGCCGTCGTCGCCCTAAGCTACGAAGAAGAAGCGGAAATCACGCAAGAGGTATGATGGAATTTTTATCATTTTTTTTTTTTTTATACATATAAATCTTTATTGAAATATAAAATATCATAAAAATAAAATGTAAACTATTCCGACGATGGTATTCCGAGTAGCAGTGCACATCTTGCCATCGTGGTTGTGATTTTACAAACAGTGTACGAGTTTGAAATATGTATATCAAAAATAAACACACTGCTGCAGCTTCAGGCAATGCCCGAGGAAAATAGAAATACGACGTCGTATAAAAAATGCACACGTTTTTCTATTCTTATTTTCTTCTTCTTTTTTTCGCTCGCGCAGCACTACCGTTTTTAATCCTCGTTGTCAAGCAGTGTATAGGCAAAACGTATACAAAACTAAGCCTCGATGTAGCAGAAATGCCTACACGGAGCGCCGTGGCATGAAATATAATATACGAACTGACAAAAAATATCTTCTTAAAAACTCGACGTGCCCGCTGTGGCTTTTGCTTTTTAAATCCACAACTGGGATATATCTTCGAAACTATATTTGAACTTTTTTAGTGGTTTAAGTTTCCATTTAACTTTGAGTTATTACTTACATAACTATTGCATATAACAGTATGAAAAATCACAAGTTTATACGTAATATACTGCTAGCACACATCGGAACTCAACTCAACTAAACTTCAGCTTTTTAAAGAATTGGACATTGATTTCTACTAAAAATTTAAACATTGAGCTCGTTGAAAACGTTAAGTCATTACACGTGAAACAACTATAGAATATGACCCAAGAAGTTATTTGTAATCAGTGTTTAATACTCGACATTATACAAACTTTGCAGATATTCATTAATTTTTTTACATAATTGCCTCCCATCTTAAGTAGTTGAGCATTTAGTATTTGAATATTGATTCACTTTAAAGTTTAAACATTGGTTTCATAACCAAGGAAAGCTGGTTACCTATATTTAGTTAAATAAACTATACTATTATAAATTAAAATTTGAAACTAAGGTTATACTAAATATTCCATTATAATTTAACTCGATTAAAATCTAGGCGATTGCGTCTGTTTAATGCACACACGTCTACTGCTCGTAAATGGTAATTTTAAAATAGATTAATTTCAATTTAAATCAAACAATTTTAAATAATTATCAATATAATAATATACTAATATTTTGAAATAATTAATTACTTATTAATACCAAAAATATAAAAATCAGTCTGATACTATAGTAAAAATATTAAAACTTTATTGTAAGAAATTAAAATTAATAAGTTATAATAAATATTTAACAAATATTAGTAATACTATAAATTGAATCCTAATTGTTTACTGGTTTAAATGTATTTACTAATATTTCGTTAGTGTTCAATTTTTATATTACAATAACATTCATGAAAATAGTAAATCTTTGAAGATATCCTTTTTTTTGTTTCTTTTTTTAACAGGTTGGATTGTATTAACATTATCGGATATTCGTATCAACCTGCATTGATTTTAATACATTTAAAAATGTATAAGTGTGAGTTAATGAAAAATTAAAATTGAATTTGCTGTGGAATAATTAGTAAGCTTTATTGGGCTTATATGTACTGGGTGTACTTGCAACCCACGAGTGTAGTGCGAAAATTGAACTGTCATCGACATTATTTTCTACTAAAGAATCAGAAAATGTTATTATTTTGTTTTTTCATCATTTGGTACTTAAGTTCTTTAAAATCTACAACAAATTTGTCACCTATACGATCTGCCTAAAAACAAATTTTTATTTAAGTAAACATAAAGTTTATGTATTTAATTGAATTATTAATTGTTCTGGATGTAAAAATGGTGGACCAAAAATATTATAGTTTCTAATTTTGTTATTTTCTCGATACTTGGTATAGCTAATCCGATATGTTGTAATTTACATTACCAAAACTTTAATTTGTACCATAACTTTACTTACCGCATAAGTATTAACTTTTCATGACCAATAAAACAAATTGTAGTTAGAATAATGTTCCTGAACTTCTAAAATAAGGGGTTAGTAACATGAAAGGTTATTTATAAATAAGATGCTTGACTTTTATCGGAAAAAAATCGAAGGGTAGTTACATGATAATTATTGTTATGCAGATTATACATTGTAATTAATCGATTTAAATATTGAACGCAGTAATCAAATGTTCAATTTTCTATTATTATTAGAATTGGCGTACTTTCAGACTGGAAAGTATCATGACAAAAAAATATCACCGAACAATTTATTGGGTCTTTCTCATTTCTCATTTAAAAACAGTTTTACTTCAATAGAAGGCTTAAACAGTATATACTTAATTCACTTTTTGTGACAATTTTAGATATTATATTGAATTCCAATTGAGTGGCGCATATTAATTTTAGCTCAAATTACGTCCGAAAAATTTTTATTTCGATCTGAAATAAGTGTACAGGTAGTTCCGAAATCTGTTCTAAAGCTTTAGTTTAAGATTTTTGATAAGTATCTGTCTGTTGATCTTTTGATCTGAATAATTCAAACAACTATGAATTAGTTTTACATTTTTGAACTGGATAAAATTAATTTGATTAGTTTTTAAATAAGATGAACATATTTTTTTCGTACACGTCCGTCGTTTTATATTATTTGCTAGATTTTTTTTGAAAACCAAACAAAAATCCGTCCAAAATTAATATTATTTTTTCTTTTGTTTCTTTTCACAACGAAAAACGAATTAAAAACTTATCAAGTGCATAAATGATTACAATAATCAGTGATCGATGATGTTATATGAAAATCATTCTAATATAATCAATATGTAGTTAAGATATAAGTACGATAAAATAATATATCGATATATTGATATGATATGGGAGGCATTTCGAGTACATCTAAATACAATACGCGAATTTGAGTAAATGTAGGTCACCTACCTATATTTAGGAGGCAATTAGTGTGCACCAATTTCGTGTAATTTAAAATCGGTTTAAGGTGTTTGTATTATACTAAAATATTTTAATTTATGTCAGTAACATTTTTTATGGTAAGTACTTCTATACATTTTTTAATGTAAGTTAAAATTCATTTAAACACAGTTTGTCCATTATATTTAATTTATATTTTAACAATCGAACACTTTTTACATTTTGAATTAAAACTTTTTATTAAAGCATTATATGATAATTTGTAACCATGTAATATTGTTCTTAGATTTAGTCAATGATTATTAGATTTATAATATTTGTTTTATTTAATTATAAAGTTTGTGTATTCTATCTTGTGCAGACATTAGCAATTTAAAATTTTAAAAAAAATGTAACTACAATGCATAAAATTGAGTAACTTAAATAATTTCCCACAAATCTTTTGCAGTTATGAGTTCAGTTCAGTGACTGTATTGTTATAAACTATGTCATTCCAAATTAGTTTTCAGCAAACACTTGTTCAACATATTATTGTGTCCAGTTAAACTATGTTAACGTTGGTGATGCCAACCTGTCAAGTTACAGAGTTTAGTGTTTAGTCTGTACATTAATCACTCTAGTATAAACTTGATGTAAAGCATATACATACACACACACACACACACACACACACACACACACACGAATTGTGACCACGATGAATAATTAATTTTATTGAATGTTAAACTTAAGATGAAAAATAGTATCCTACACAGTAACACAAATATGTACAGTTAGTGTCAAATCTTAAGTTCTTTTTCAAATATTTTGAGTACAGTACAGTAAAAAGAATCAAAAAAATCGTAAAATATATTGTTCTTTAATTTATGGAATACTTGTTAGAATATTGACCAGTCGTTATAAAGTATAGACCTCAATATATAAAAGAACCTATTTTGATAGGTAGTATTAAGTTTGAAAAATAACAAATATATGGATTGTATAACTACTGAATCAATAATATACCACCTCTATCCAGTAAAAGGTATAATATCATATTTTTTTATTTGACTAATGGGTATACCTACAGCACTAATTGCATAACTATTATGTTATTAAATTAACTCAATACAATCCATTAATAGTCGGTTATACAACTGTAACTGAGAATTGGATATTTGTATAAAGTTTCAAATTTTAAGTACACTCGCATCGTGCCTGTATTACACTAAAACTATAATATGTAGTTCGTAGTTACAGAAATCGTGACACGATTTCATATGCAATATGGATGTTATTCTGTTTTAAGATAACTTTATACCGATTATAATTATTATTATTATTTTTTTTTTTTTTTTAGAAATACGCCTCAACTGCCAGGGTTATTGGCGTTTAAGATATACATGTTACAGTTTAATTATATATTATTATTATTATTATTATTCCTATAGCAAATAATTTTCGCAGAGATTTTTATTTTTTTATTTACTGTGTTTTGATTTACTCTAGATAATATATAGATTTATAGGCACATAGAACATAAGACATATATGTGAAGTTTGACATTTTTGGTTACAGTAGTGAGGTGGGATATATGGAGTTTAAAATTAATTTAAATTCATCGAAGAATTAAAGAAGTGAGAGAGATTTCATTGTTAATTATAGACATAGGCGTTGGTTAAAACAATTTCAGTTACATTCATATACCTACGAACTTGGTTTTGTCGTATATGTAGCGACTGGTTGTTCAGGATTAGTGGTGATTATTGATGTTTTTGGTTTTAAATTGTGTTGTGTTTATGGATAGATTGTTTGTAAATTGTGCCAACAAAAGTTGCAGTTAGCAAGGAGTGCAAGAGTTAGATGTGTGATTTTCCCCACATGAGAAGATAATATTATGCACAGTAGGTTCGGGTGTGGTTATGTTTGAAATATGTTGACACTTTAGTAATTGTCAACTTTTGTAGTGTTACTTTAATCTTTGTACAAGATAGGTGATAAAAAATATCGCTTTCGCTTCCATTGGGATCGATATCAATTAAAAATTCAACATAATTTTTTGCCTTTGAGTGATTCATTTCAAAAAAATATTCATGAGTTATGACCATTTATGTAATAAATCAATAATAATAGCTTAACATTATAATAACACATCCGACCGCTTGACACGCTTAGAGTGGTATTGTTTAATATTTAGTTTCGAAACTGAAATATTGAAAAAGTAATTTAAAAAAATAAAATATGCACACATATATATATAACCATATAGGATGTACGGCGTTTTAAATTTTACAGTCGATCAATATCCTCAAACGCAAAACCGAAAACACTTGTAACACTCGAATTGCGTATATATGCCAAGCATTTTACGGTATAATATAATGTATATACTCTTTACGGTGGTTTTCTACTACACCATGATTTAAGTATTTGATTTTTAAACAATTGTGAATTTTACGAATGTCAACCGCGATTTTTGTTTTCTTGACATATCGATAAGCCCGAGATGTGGCCTAGAAAATAAAAACAATATAATTAAAACGTACGATTTTGATGTGTTACAGGAGAGGCGAAAAGACTTGACGGACTACCGGGACGAATCGACGTTCAGTTTCGACCCTAGCCGCATCCCGGTCAAACAGCTGCAGGACAGACAGAACCGGGACAAGAAGAAAGTGGATGGCCGGAAAGGCATGCTACTTTCTTCGGTGACACGCAAACGGAAGAAGTCGCGAAGACGTCGAACGCCGTCTCAACAACGGTCACAACCGGAACTGCAACTGGAACTGCAACAGCGAAACGCCACGGACGATCGAGACACCTTGGACGGAGGAATGGAGGTGGACCCAGATGTGGAAATAGTGGCGTCGTCTGCGACGGTGTTGGCGTCGGAAACTGAAGCGTCGGCGGTGGCAGTGGCATTGGACCACGGTGAAGACGGTGACGATGGTGATGACGGTGACGACTCGGGTAGCCGTTCGTCAACGCCCCAACGAAAACTTTCGAGATCTCCCGACCCTCCAGCACAACCGGTCACCCCACCACCTCAACCAGAACCACCGCCTGCCACTTCTGCGGTAGCCAAACCCAACGTGGCTGCCGACAGTCTGCGGCCGTGCGCTCTGGTAGCTCCTCAAGGTAAGTGACACATGAACTGCAAATATTGTTCTTAATAGATGTACTTGTTTTTCTATTTTGTTTCCTATCGTTTCATTGTTTTTTTGTAGCAAAATACACTTTCCCCTAAATGTCCTAAATTTACTTACCTAGAGCCTACTTTCATTATCCAGTGTTATTTGTGTATTGATGTCCTCCATAATTTGGGCCATATATTCCAACCCTGATCAACCTTTTAAAAAGGCTTTCTCTAAGTATCAAGAAGTAAAATTGCCGGTGTGTAAAAAAGCTTGAACATTTAGTACCTACATAATTATAATATGTTTTCCATATTATAGCAATTGAAAAAAATGGATACATAATACATAATTTTTATAGGTATTTTGATGAAAAAAGATTAACTAAAAATAATTGTTGTAATTCAAAAATTATTAATCATAGAAACTTGGAACTTTTCACCATTATATATATTATTATTTTCTATTAACAATGAAATGTGAAAAATATTTAGACTAATTTTAACCTGATTATCCATGAACCTATCCACCACCATCCATGTCGATATTAATACAGAATTAACAAAATAAGCAACTTTAATTTATGGTATTTACTTAAAGTTAATAACAATACTATTTTATATGATTTAATACTATAATGATATACTATATGTTATGCATTTTGGTATTTGGCAAAAATTAGTTCATCATATTGTATCATTAATAGAAAATAATATTATGTAGTAATATAAATACATTATTACATGCTTAGAATTAAAGGCTGACACATCGTCTCTGCTCAGTCATTTTCTATGAATATTAATGTCACTGCAGTTTTTTAAAATTTGGATCTTAGTTTAAAAATACATCATTTTGATTTCCTCATATTTCTTACAAAAACAATAAACTCAATGAATATATTCTGATTTATACATCATTCAAAATTAAACTATAATATTCAATTATCCTTAATATATATCGGAGTCTTAAGTTTACAAATTGGTCTTTTTATAAGTTATAAGCTTAGAATCCAGACCAATAGAAATTTGAACATAATATAATTAAAGAATTTGAAAATTAAAAATTAAGTTCTGAAATAGTTATCTATTAAGTATTTATCAATGTTTTTTGACATTTGGAATAAAAAATAAATAATATATTTTTGTGATTTGCTATTCCAATGAAATGGTAGTTAGTCTAAACACTCACAACCACTTCCCATTATATTTCTCAAAAGACTGATGTAAAACTAGACTTTCTATTAATAAAAAATATTAAATAAATTAAAAAAAGAAGGATGGTTTTTATTTCAAATTAATTTTTTTTTATACGTCAGAAGATAACATTACAAATCCAAATATCTATATTGTCATTTCATTGATACGATTTTGATTAATCAAATAGTAAAAAAATATATGCTTAAGCAGTATAGACAGACAATTAGTATCATTTAGAATCTGAGGTACAATTATATCATAAATCAAAAATTTTGAATCTATGAAAGGATACAAATCTGAAAATAAATTTAAAAAAAATGTAATTTAAAAATAGTTTAGATTTCTGAGAAGATATTAAATAGGACAATATATAAAGATCTTTTTTTTGTAAAGCTGAAACATTAAATTAGTTTATAATATATATTTAAACTATTTTTTTTATTTAGTAAAAATCTGACTTTAATATTAAAATTATTCATTTATATGGAAAGAAAATATGTCTGCGTGAGTATTAAAAAAAATATTTCTATTACTCATTAAAATTAATTTAATATATAATTAGTAAGTTTGTTTAGCATAAATCATAATTAATAGAATTCTTACAAATTAAATTTCAACAAGAAATAAGATCAAACGCATAGTCTTTAAAAAACTTTGCACATAAATATAATTTACAATATTTCATTGAGTAATTGAATTTTTTTATTTACTCATGTAAAACCAAATCATCTTCCATGTAGTTTCGATTCACATATTTATTTATAACTTGTATTAGTTGTATTATACCTATTGTGATTCGCTTTATACTTTGAATGATACAATTGAAAAAAAGTGCTGATTCCAGGGTTGGTTAGGACACTGGAGTGGAATACTTAGGGCATTATATTTGAAAGCAATAATAAATCATTGCAATTGAAACACTTTTTCGAGCAAAAATCGGTTCACCTAAAAATGGTCAAGACTGATGTTAAAAACTGATGCTTGGCAGTTATATTTCTTCACCTTTTTTCTCGTACACTACAGAGAATAATGACCCCTTTAAATCTGTGTTCAATTTCTAGTTCATAACTTGAAACTTTTTGATATACTACTACATCATTGTAAAAATAGTATCTACCTGTTTTTAAGACTTCAAAATGTTATATAAGTACCGTATTCACACTATCCTTAAAATGTCTTAAAAATCTTAATTATATTTTAGTTTTTCAAGCACTATTAATTTGAAATCATTGTGTTATTCACATTATTTTACATTAAAATGAGAGGGATAAAACGAATCCCCAATAACTAATCTGTGATCACTCTATCCTATTCGTACTTTTTACTTCAATGTTTAAGCTTAATAGAAATGTATTTTCCTATCTAATTTTGGTAGACTGTATAAAGTTAGAATAAAAATTGATAAAATGTTCAATTTAATATTAATAGTAATAATAACAGCAAGGTTAAAGATACTATAAGACGAAAAATAATTAACATCTAATTATATAAGAAACATTCTTAAATCACTGAAATATACATATTCTATTACAAAATGTTGTAAATCTAATAATATTATTGTTGTCCTTTAGTTTCAAATAAATGTTAAAATACTGCTCTTACATTTTAGTAGGAAAAAATTGAATTTTCTGTTTTAATTTAAACTTTGGACTCGTGAAAGCTATTTTAGTTAAATAAATTAAAAATAAAATTCAGAATTATATTTTCTTTCTTCCCATTAAACTTAGAGATAACGAAAATTAAACGTTGTTGAACACTTCATATACCACTATCAAAGGGAATACTTTTCATATAACTCACTGATATAAAGTTTAATTTAATTTACCTTCGAGATAAAAAAAAAGTAAGAATTCTTGAATATAATATATTGTGGTGTCTGTTAAATAATGATTATTTGAGTTAAGTAAAGAACATAATATGCTAATAAGTATGAATAAATATATTATATTTTAAATTGATAAATAAAAACATACTATTTTCATGAAACCCAGAATTTAATACCCAGCTAAAAATTATTTTATCAAGTCATCAATTTGATAAATGTTCAATAATATTTTATGGATATGCAAATTTTAATTTATTTTTAAATTTTTTGAAATGTTGAATATTATTTAATTTATAAATATATATCATAAATATTATTTTCCTTTGTTATTACCAGTACCACTTATGCATATATACATATATTCAATATTAAAATTTTGAATATAGAACATGTTCGTCTTATTGATTCTTGAAACTGTTGTTGATGTTATTATAAAAAGGACGAGAACGATGGTTACTGGGTAGTAGACAAGGCAGTGCAAACACCAGTGAAGGAAATAACAGGGATTCATCACTGGACGACTCAGGTGTAGTAGATGATCATGATGATGGGGAAGCGACGTCGCAATCACAATCCCATCACACTTCACCACAACCACAGCAATGCGGATACCATCAGTTACCTCAGGTAACCTATATTGGGAGAAATTTAAAAAATACTTTCAAACTGTTGAATTTATAACACTTTAAATCATTATCAAAGAAAATTATAATTAAATTCGTTAATATTACTCCACTCAGTATAATTTTGAAGGACACATAAATAACTTTTTTGAATTTAATATCAACCCTTCAAAATATTATAGTTTATCCGATGCACTATAATGTCTCCTTATTAAATATAACACATTATTTTTTAAGTATTTTGTATCCATCAACAAAGTAACATATTATAAAATAAACTACTCTTAGTGAAAATTAAATTCAAAAATAATATATTTCGTTACGACAACGTAACCCATATCCATTGTTCAAAAATATACATGGTATTCGTACTTTTTGAACGAATTATTTTTTGTCTTACATTCGTCTTATGTATTTAAATTGATTGAGGTGCTCTAAATTATAAACTTAAAGTTTTCTTTACGTTTATACCAGAATGTAAAATATTAATTTCAGAATCCCACCAACGATAATGGTTTAGCTGTATCAAAAAGCATTAAAGTGATCAAATGCAATGGGCTGAAAACAAAACCATTTGGCCGCAACGGCGAGGCCGAGTACGTGTCTCAGGTGGTGGTTATTGGTATGTGTACATTAATAACAGTATTAACTCCCTGTGCCGCCTCTAAAACTGTAATAGCTTGGAAAATAATAGTCTGTGTAAGATCTGTTTGCTAAACTATCAACGATACACTCACGATAATAATAATATTAGTGTATTGTATTACTTGACCATTTATGATAAACTTCACATAAGTAATAATTCCAAATTACATGGATGATTTTATTTTTGCCACAATCATTACAAATTAAAATTAATAATAACACACTTGATAATACACTTATTTACATCAGACCTACATATAAATATCACTATTTTAGGATCCCTGTTGGTTTTTAAAGACTTGTCTTCTAAAATATAATTATTATAATTGGTTAAACATGACCTATAGTCTTTAAGGTTTAGTATAAATAACCGTGACTATTAACTATTATCTACTATCATCAACTTGTATCTCCGTGTCATGTAATATAAATGTTTATTTAACTTGTAGTTTTAAATAGTACCGTTTACAAGAATATAATTGTTGAATTTAATTTGAACAAATAAAATAATATCTTTCTTCTAATACATTCAATATTATAAAACTTCTTACTTCATTAAATTTTTAGAATCATAGATATCTTTTAAAATATTTAGATTTTATGAATAGAATAATCATTAATAATTTAAATATTTTTATTTTTCATCAAAAAATTAATAGAATATTTAAACATTATGAATAATATAATATACTAAAATGAGCTATTCTCAAACTTTGTCACTATTTGATAAAAATATTGTTATTCCTTATAATTTAGGTTGTATTACATCGAGGAACTATTAATTTGTGGTAATTGTGTTAACATTAAGTTACTTAAATTTAATTTCAATAGTTTAATTTAAACTTTAAAGTATAGCTTCAACAAAAAAGAATATCAAATTTAAAAAGTCAGATTCTATTGGTAGGTACAAATTATAGGTAAATATTGAAAAATTATGTTTTTTTTGTATTTTAATCCAAAACCATTCACTGTTTCGCGATTCGTGAGTCATCTACATAATATAAATATAAAATAAATTGTATAATATTTACATAGCTGTACATTTACTAAATTGTCATAAAAATGTATTTTTAATATTAACCAAGTGAAACTATTTAAAAACTGTGTACAATATTTACAATAATTTTACTATAAAGTCACAACTCTATTATATTAATTGAATTGAATTGTTATTATTTTATTCAGTGACTTAAAAATATATACAAATGAGTCTTAATCCATCAGTGGATAATTTAATGTTACTGCAACTCAACATTTTTTATGAATTCATTGTTTGATATTGTTAGCTTATTTAAATATCTAATTCATATAAGTATACTTATAATATTATTATTTTTCTATTTTTATGCATATTCATATGTATTAAATAAACTTTAAAATTTAATTGTAATTGATTTAAACAAAAAAAGGATAACATATAATATAATATACATAACAATTACATTAATATTGAACACTATTATTATTTTGAAAAGTTAAAGGCATAAAGAATTCTTACATTTGATCTCTTTTTTTTTACTTTTTTTTGGTTAATTAACTATCAAATTTATATTTTTAAATGGAGACCAATATTTTTAGTTTTATAATCTAAATTAAAATACTTTTATTTTACCATTTTCTTTTAAAGACGTGTGTTCCAAACAACAATTACATTTAAATTATAATAGGTACACAACCCAACTATTTATATTATTTGTTAGATAAATACAATTAATTTACAATAGGACAGTGGTTTCAAATGTACATAAATTTCGCTAGACGAAATGAAATATTGTAATGCATATAAATGTTTGAATATTTGTAGCTCTGTTATCTAATCACAGTGATAATTTATAAATGTATCATTTTTATTATTAGATGGTTTAGTTGATCGAAATTGTTCGAATTGCAACAGAAATTGCGTTGACTACCAGACATGGTTGAGAGTCCAAAACTGCCTGCATAAAGTGGTTAGAGATCCATTATTCGAGTTGTTTATTATGGCATGTATCATATGCAATACAATAGTGTTGGCTATTGAACATCACGGGATGTCACAAAATGTACGTAACATTTTGGATGTTGGAAACAAGGTAATTCATTTATATTTTACTTTAAAAGTATGTCTTTCGTGACCGCATAATTAAAATGAAAAATATTATCTATAATAAACATATTGTAGTTTCTAATAATGTTTAATTAGTAAAATATTTTAATACCTTCTAGCTACAACTTAAGCACATAAAGTGTTCACATTTGGCGATTTGTAGGTTTAATCAATCTAATAATATTTGTGAATTGAAATTGAGTTTAATATTGGTTTTATATTTAAAAATAAAAAAGTTAGTGAGTTAACAGTTATTTTTATATATTTACCTATCCTATTTATAAAGCCATTTATT
The DNA here is from genome assembly GCF_001856785.1 of Myzus persicae. NCBI lineage: Eukaryota > Metazoa > Arthropoda > Insecta > Hemiptera > Aphididae > Myzus > Myzus persicae. Next base: position 61,007 of record NW_019103978.1, read on the forward strand.
ATTTTTTTAATCTATACTAACAGCAGATTAGTAGAGCGCCATAATCATTTTCAAATGATTGATTTTGATAAAATTGATGTTTGATTAGCATACAAAAAATAACAACGGTATAAATCATACTATTTAATATAAATGAGTAAACAAAATAATATTGAAAAATCAGTAACATGAATATAATATTTGTTAAAAGGTACTATTATTTTATTTTATCATCACATCATCATTATCATCAAAAACTCTGTAACAGTTTTAGTTACCACCTTCAGTGTCCTCCAAGTTTCTCAAACTTTTCTAAATTATATTTTATTTTATGTATTTTAAATTTTTAAATAATTTCCCCACATTTGCTCAATGGATTTATTCAACAAACATAAAATCCAGATTAAGCTAATTGGAATTAGGGTTGAGATCGAATAAAAACAACAGTTTCAATATTCGATTTCTTATAATCTTTTATCATGTTAATTCAATAGGTAACCAATTTAATCTTTTCAGGTCTTCACAACTATTTTTACTGTAGAATGTCTATTCAAGTTAATTGCTTTAAGTAATGAATTTTTCAATTGTGGTTGGAACATATTTGACATGATCATCGTGACAGCTAGCTTGTTAGATTTATCATTTGAAATGATCGATGGTTTATCAGTTCTTCGCTGTTTGAGACTGGTAAGAACATTTTTATTCAAATTAATAAGATAATAATTATACTTTCACAATAACTATTAATTTATGTGAAATTTTGCAAAAATAAACAATTCAATATACTAACTGCATGAACTTGATGGTTATGTTTGCTTATTATTAAATGACTGTTGAATAAATGCAATCGATATAAAATATTTATTGTTATATTTATAAAGCTTATTTTCTCATTTTTAAATATTTAATTTTAGCGTAGAATTTTTTCAAACTGACGTTAAATGAAAGTTCAACAGAAGTGTCTTGTATCACAAACGATGAAAAAAGTTTCGCTTATTTGCTATGGGATTATTATTTGTTTTTTTTTTTTTATTAATCTACAGACTCGTAAATCCGTAGAAACACAGAGTGGTTTCACAAACACACGTATATATCATAGCAATACCGTTATAAATATGTCAGAGTAGCTTAACCGTTTGTTTTTAATTTTTTTAAATTACGTACAAACGTTTTTAATTCTATTGTCTTTTTAAAAATAAATTAGATGAATGTATTAACATATTTATATATCAATATTAACATTTCAACCTCTTGATTTTAGTCGTTAAAACTTACCAGTAAAATACATCTCGACAGTCACTGGATTGTGGCTGCAATACCATACGTAACTGCAAAATTAGAGATTTTTCAGGAGAGGCAAAAACTAATTAATTTAATTCCAAGAAATAAATTATCCGATTTTAATTTCCTCGGATTAATAAAAAGATAATAAAATTGTTTGTTTTATGAAATATAATTTAATCTATTTTATAAAACTTACAAAAAAAAATAAGATAAAAAATTGTGAGATTGAGATACATAAATACATGATACGATTTGCTTAAAAACAAATATTCAATGTGTAATTTATATATATTTTGTTTATGTTAACAATATTGTTCTATGTTATAGTTCATACCACAATAATACAATAAAGAAACTAAAATAATATTTAAACATTCAATTTTCTTTGAAATTGTAAATAATGTTAACTCTTAAATTTATTTTAGTATATATAATAATATATATGTATTGAGCGGTAACATAAAGCAGTTGACAATCATATACTACATTATGTTTAGTATACATCATATTGTTTTGTCATAGTGAAAACTCTAAGTAATTCAATATAATTTACATAAAATATACAATAGATTAACATTACAAGTATTTAAAATATTTGTATTTAAACAAAACGTATCACAATATAATATTAATTCGTATCTTTATAATGTTTTTGTAATACCTCGCAAGTACTATAAAATAAATCGAATTATATAATTAATATAAATTACAGAATTTTCAAGCTCCATTAAGCTTCTTTTATTAATTTAAGGAAAGAAAATTGCACAATTATTTTTCTGAATCAAATTAATTAGTTTTGTGTCTCCTTTAAACAATCTTTAATTATGTTTATTTTGCAGTTACGTGGTATAGTGGTAAACTAAAATTATAATTAAAATAAAATATTGACCATCTAGAGAAAATACAGAGAAAAAGTTTTTGCTTATGATTTTTTATGAATTAGTTAGGATAATAATAAAAGAAAATTAAATGATATTGTATAAAAAACATCCTAAAAGCAAATTGTCATCGGTGAAGTACATTTATGACATTTATGTTATAACTTTCAAATTACAAAGTCTCTGCATATAGAGAAAAATAATAGCTCAACCTAACCTTGAATCGTACAACATTTCCAAAACAATATATAATATAATATATAAGACATTTCATATGCTCGGAATACTGGCCTTTTGTCTATTGAAAATGGTAATTGACTTGGCCGTCTCGTACATATCATTCAACCGTAGTATTCCTTATAAGTGATGATCTTATGAGTTATGTTTCAAGAATGCGCCTGGCAGACTGTAAATTGCGTCCGCAGTAGGTACTGTTCGGGTTTTTAGGAGAAACGAATAGCGGCGATGGGAGCGAGGTAAGGGTGTAATAAACTGCATCCATGTTTTCCGAATAGCTATATAAGACATAAGCCACCTACCGTTATATTATGCAAAGTGCCGGGTTAAAATATGTCAGACCTAAAACGAAAACCGGCAGGTTAAAAACCATTAAACATTTTCCGGTTATGGTAGGTATCGTTTCGTGTTCTCCAAAACTGCAGTAGGTAGTTATAACTTATATAATATAACCAAAGATACCCCTGTTGCCGTTTAGGACGTTTATTGTTTTGTCACCATGGTGCTATTTAATTTATTCGACTGTATACGATTTGTGAGCACGTGTCTGGTTGAGAACGGGAAGCCTAAAAACGGATCACTGTATCCACTTAAATTATATTAATATAACATAATATGATTGTAAATCAAAGTTTAAAAATATGTGTTCCTATTATATTATATGTACAAATGCATGTGCAGCGTGTGTACATAATCGTTTTCGAGAAAATAAGATTTCCAGTAGGTTGCTCCTTTTCCCCGAGTGCCCTCCCCTACGCTACGCCCTAGTATAATACAATACAATACTATAGAATCATGTTTTTATAAATTCGGACACTGAGACCAGGGGGAAGTAATATTGTTATCGGTTTGAAAAATTTCTAACGGCATGGGACATTAACTTTTGTCGTAATTGGGTGAAATGAAGCACGGCCGCTGAAACGTTGGTGACTTGACTGATTTACCGCTTTACACACATTATTACAGAGCGTTTTGATTAATTACACAGCCGTTAATCTTTTTTTTTCAATTAGCTTCGAGTTTTAAAACTGGCTCAATCTTGGACTACCATGAAAGTACTGTTGAGCATCATCATATCGACCATCGGAGCTCTCGGTAACCTTACATTTGTCCTCATTATCATTATATATATATTTGCCGTCATCGGCATGCAGCTATTCTCAAAAGAATATATGCCAGAAAAATTTGATCCAGATCCTGTACCGAGGTAATAAATACATTCTTAATTTCTTTCATACTTTTATCTAATTAAATGTCACTTTATTATTAGGTCAAAAAAACTAATTAACAATTATTATGTATAAATTAATGAACTACGTAACTTGATTATATATAATATGTATAGCATATAATATATTATATACTTGATAAACAAAAAGTATAAATAGTAATTTGATATCATGTATTTCCAAGTTAAATTTTTACATTATGGTATTATATGATAACGAATTGTGTAGTAACAATTGTTGTTTACAACTATAAAATTAATTACTGATTAAAATGGCAAAATCAAATTTTCAAATCTTAAAAAATTAAAAACATTATTAATTCTGCTGAATATTTTGAACTATTGTGATTCGTGACAACCATCATATTTTGAGTGGTTCCTTATTACAATGCTATAGGATTAAAATATGTTAGAGTATTGAACGAAATTTTATGGCTAAAGTCACTTGTCAATATTGTCAGTGATACTTTAAATCATGGAGTGCACGATAATTGTCTTAGTAATGAAAATATCTATTATAAAAGAATCATTTGTAAAACAGTGTGTTATATAACATGATAAATATTTAAGAATATTCTATTGATTTCCAATTCATTATTAATACTACGATCATAAATGATATAGCTTTAAAATAAATATCTTAATATTAAGCTAATTAAAGAAGCTAATTATGTCTTAAAATATGTTTTAAAATGTCAGAATTACTTGGGATAAGATTATTTTATTATTCTATTAGTACTAATGTATTATACTTCATAATTAAAAATTGCATATTAAAATAATCATTAATAATCGCTTTATTTGGTGGCTTTTTGTAGATGGAATTTTTCAGATTTTTTTCACTCGTTCATGATGATTTTTCGAATTCTTTGTGGAGAATGGATTGAACCATTGTGGGATTGTATGAAAGCTGAAGAGAAAGAGGTATGTTATTAATCTTGATTAAAATTCCCCAGAGAAATAATTTCACTATTTACTACATTTTAATATTATTTTTAAGTTTATATTTTTTTATTTATAATAATGTGAACATATAAAATAATCTACAACTGACATCAAGGCAGTTTTTTAGTTATAAAGTATTATACTTGAGCTTCTTGGTGGATTATTTACTTAAAGATATAATATAAAAAGTATAAGGCTAAAATTACTTTTATTGACTTTCCTTAGGGTTTTGGTATATGCTTTGCAATATTTTTGCCCGCACTGGTGATGGGTAACTTCATGGTTCTTAACTTGTTTTTGGCGTTGTTACTCAACAGTTTCAATTCTGAAGAGTTAAAATCAAAAAAAGAGGTAAGATATCGAATTATATTCATAAAACAATAAAACAACCTATGTCGTTGGATATAATTTAGCAAGGTCAGCAAGAAGTAGACGAAGAAATGGCTCATTACAGAGAAAGATGGGCCCATCATGTTAGAGTAATCAGTAACGTTTGCCAAAAGTGTAGAGCTCAAAATTCGTCAAGAAGGTCCTCAATTTCTTTGTCAAATATCCCAAAAGATACAATTGTATCTCTCGTAGATTATGAGGTATACAGACAAACAATATACATGTTTTTCTTTGGCTTTTCTACACGTTTTGCTGTGTAGGTACACAATTGCCTTTTAACTTACACCAAAAAATGAACTAAATGTTCTCGCAATGAAAACAGCAAAAATAAGTTTAAAAATAAAAACTATTTTAATTTGTTTAATAAAAAATATATCAATCTCACGTTTGTTTTTAAAACTCGACACGCTTTGACACTCGAGCACACCTAATATGGGGTACAATTTTACAATATCTTTATTTTATTCGCACAAAATGTCTTTTACTGACTAATGATTTGAGTATGAATTATTTTTCAGCGCACACATATTACACAAATTCAAAATAATAAGATGTTTTGCACCTTTTTAGGTGTATCATATACCTAATCAAAAAGTTGAATACAAACAATTTCTGTATAAATTATTTCAATTTTCTTAATGCTATTTTGTAATGCTCTAATATAATCTTCAAACAAATAGGTACTACATAATTCACAGCTTCTAAATATAATTAAATATCGGCTTGTACATTAAAAATAATTCAATAATTAAATTGTAATTAACTAATCAATTATTAATAACTGTATTGTTTTTAAAATGTTGTAATTATTATTTATTGATAATGCACTTATAACAAACATTATTCCAATAACAATTTTTTTTTTATACATATTATATAAGCTATTTAAAAATAAAACATTATTATTCTCTATTATATACAAAAATTCTTGTTTATATCTTCTAGATAATAATTGCTGTGGCAACCAAAAATTAAATAAATTATTATTATTATTGTTATTATAATATAATCTCTATTATTTAAAAAAGTTTAATATATTTTATCTTTCAAGGAATTTTATTTTTAAATAGTTTAAATTACAGATATTAAATATCAAGATGCAATGGGGGTCACCCTTTGGTCATAGAAATGAAAACTCCAGGGAGGAGGGGTCAGAATAGGCCTACTGGGGCTCTTGACCACCCAGGGGGTCGGCGAGCGAAAAGAGCAGGAGAAAAGCCCCCTAGCTTTTTAATAAAATACTTTAATTAATTTTTAATAACAAACAATATTTTAACCAAACAACGTTTTTAATTTTATAAAACATATTTTTTTTTAGATTTGTTTGTTTGTTTGAATAAAATAATTATGCTACATCAGGCTCAAATGTATAGCACAAAATATTTAAGTTCATGCATCCCTTCTAAAAATAATTATTTCTATCATTTCTCAGATGAGTGGCATTTAACGGAAATCCACCATGCATGACTAACTACTATAAAAAAAAACAATCGGTCTTAACCCTTTAAATGTATACTTACATTAATAAACATATCACTTAATAGTTAAACGAAAAAACTATACTCAACCTCAGAAATCTATAAAAACAGGTTGGATATGTTAGTATATACTTTTTATAACATTATTATAATTATTTAAATTAGGATGTAACCAAAAGTGTTGCTACTTAGTGACTTCTTTAATTAAATCATGCATGTCAAAATACACTTTTATAATAAATAATATATAAAATATAAATATTACATAAGCGTTTATTTACCAAAATAATTGAAAATAATATAAACGTTGGTATTTACTGCATTAATTTTGATGAAGGTTATTTCTTTTTTTATAACAGTATACTCGTACGTTTTATGACATATTGAATAATTTTTTATAATATAAAACCATACAATTTCAATAATAAATATAACAGTTAAAAAATGTGTATCTTTGACATTTTGAAAGATACATAGGTAAATGCATACTAAATAATTTCAAATTATTTATTTAAATGCCATGAATATTTATTACTTTTAGTATCGATAAATTAAAAAATAACTGATTATGTGATATTTTATTAATACATATATATATCATATATTAAATTTTAACGAATAAATGCATAATAATAAATAAATATATATACATATTTATTTATTATTACACATTTATTCGTTAAAATTTAAATACTCTATATATTTAAAGTAATATCTAAAATATAAAATATCTGAAAAAATCATTGACAAAGAACATTGTAAAAAATATTTACAACCGTTAAATTTATCTTTGAATATATATTTATGTCTTAGGGGAAAATACTGTATCTATAATATAATATTATTAAATAAACAAACTTTTTAATATAAAATAATATTTTATACTCTTATTCTAAGGTGTGGTCGGAATGTTTTTTATTTTTAAAATTATTTAAATAAATAATAAAGGTAATTTAATACTGCAGAAAAATATCTGAACTAAAAAAAAGTTTCAATTGGGTTAAATATTTGTTGGTAACAAAATAGAGCATTTGCGCAATGATTACAACCACGTTGTATTGCAAGGGACACATAATGTTGTTAGTAAATAATTGTAAAATCTTTAAAGTGTACATTTTTTTTTTGAAAGAATCTTTTTTTTATTTAATATTTCAATAACGTTAAAATGTATAAATAAAAGATATTAAAAATCACAATGATTTCATTTTAGAAAACCAAGAATGAATTTACATGGCACACTTCAGTGCCCTTTTAAATGCTCGTATCTCGTATGTGTTTTTAATGAATTCACATTAATTCCAACGAAAAAAAAATTAATAAACGAATGATTACCCCTTTAACTGTATTCCATAACCCCTCTGACCGAAATTTATGTTTGATATTTTTTATTGTTTCTTATTAGCTAAAGTGTTTAAAGTCTTAGAAGAATAACTTCTTACGGAAAGTTGGTTTTCTAACAATCGTGGTAAATTCTTTAGGTTCAGAACTTTTTTAATTTTGCATAAGTATAGACATTTTTTACAAAAAAAACATATTATACACGGACTATCTTATAAATATACATTTGAAAAATAACTCCGATCTATTTAAAATTGTTGAAAACATTCTACAGGTGTATTTTATTTGGAAAATCCATATCATTCTGGGTATTGCACAATTCCTTTCTTTTACACTTTGTTGTCTAAACCAATTCGTACATTCCGAATATTTTTTGCTACCTATTCAAAAGAGGGGTTTCACTGAGGGGTTTAATAAAAACTACAAAATCCATATTTTCATTGTGTTTTTCATATTTTTTTTTATAAATGTTTGTGCTTACATAGTTTAACTCAGCGTAGAATAGGTATATAATATTGTTATTATGCATTTGAAAGCAATGATAAATCATCACATTCGAAAAACAATTCTAAGTGAAGTTCTCAGGTTTATTACAAAGTGTTATAGCACATTTAAGATTCTGAGCACACCGATGAATGTATTGGGAATTGGGATTGTATGAGAATGTTTATTCCCAGTACTTTTCAAAATAATCAGAAAAAACTAAAAAAAGTTAGGAGATTAGTTTAGAACAAATGTTAGTCAGCCTACGAAATAAGAATTGTTATTTACGTTATACTATCCAGCAACCAGAAATTAAATAACCAGAACTATTAAAAGTTGGTATTTCAGATAAAACTATATTTTATGGTATATATAACTATAAACTAAACATATGAAATAAAACAGTAAACCTAAAATATTCGTGTTAATCATTATAATATCAATAGCATCTGTATCAATTCAAAAATGAATGGTGAAATTACGAAATTTAATTTTTATTCGAAAAGTACATGTTTTCCTTACATTTTCCCGGTTCAACTGATTCACAAATTGGTGGCATCGACGTATTATTTTAAAACTACCTCGTTGAAATTTAAAAAATATTTTTTGTAGAACCTTGAATTATTAAAAATGTATTTGTACCTATACACCTTGAAAGTTTCAAAATATTTAAAACTCATTTTAAGTTATTTTACCACGAGGCTATGAGCTGTTCATAATATTTTACAGTAAGTCGGTATTGATTTATAAGTTCTTACTAATAAACCTAGTGATTTATTTAACGTAAGACACTAATTATTTCAAAAAGTATTAACAGTTTTTTTACTTTTTGATAACAGCACAATTTTAATTTCATATTCTAAGCCAAAATATTTTTTCCGAGTACTTCAATACGTTAACATCAAATTTCGGACTAGTAGTTTATAAGTATTTAAAGTATAGATGGTCCGAGTGCAGTGGTGCGCGGCTACCCCGCAAAAATATAAGTCCACTAATAAATACCTCATAAGCTACTCATCTTAAATTCAATTTTTATGTTATGAAAAACTAATAAAAATATTCTACTATAGAATATAAAATTAAAACCATGTTATCTTTCAAAAAATGACTTCAAAAAGCTTAAAACACGATAAGGATAATAAATATAAAAATATTTTTTTTTTAAATGTTTTTTCGAAACGACTTAAAACCATGTAAACATTTTTTTTTTTTTAAACCTTAATACTTTTTAAAATAACAAATTTCCTATATCAAATGGATCACCTATATAATATTGCATTAGAATAATGATAACATTATAATAAATGCAATGTTTTTGTTAATAACTAGTTCAACGTTTCAACTCCAACCTACCGTATTACCAAGAAGGAAATAAATAACTAATAATATTATAAATAAATCATAAAAGTATCCTTTGAAGTTAGAGGCTGACATACCATCTCTGTTCAAAAACGTTTTCTGTATGTAATTATTCATCATAGAATTTAAATTTAACACATTTATTACAGTGACCTATTAAATCACAAGGTCACACTCAAACTTGCTATACAGTGGAGTGACTTCCCCGGTACAAAATTAATCGTAAAAAGCACTTATGATTAAATATTTTCATCATTAATTAAACATGACAATAAATATGATTAAAGTAACTTTAAAATAAAATGTTCAAACCTTTGATACCAACATTAATAACATTTTATTCAATTAATGTTTGTATTTAAAAAAAAAAATATTAATTTTAAAATAGATAATAGAAATTAGTTTTAATATAATTTAAACTTTAAGAACTTCTAAAATAATATATTGATTAACGCTTTTTGAGGTTTTTTAACTGTAAGTAATAAAATTATATGCAGTATACATTAAAGTTAATAATATACACAATACACAATACAATATTCATATTATATTTTATAACAACAATACTTATGAATAAAAATGTTAACCTGATTAATAGAATAATACCTATGCATTGCAGGAAAATAGAATATTTATATGATAAATAATAACCTTACATAATATTTAAATCGAGTTATAATTTTACAACTCAGTATCATAATAGAATATATTTTATTTATAAATACAATACATTAACATTTAAAAACTATGCTTGAAATCGTTAGTAAATATAATATAATATAACCAAAATACATTCACAATAATTTATTTTATTTTAAAATGTATGATGATAATGTTTTATAATGGACGTCGGACGAGCTGAAACAAATAATACATTTTAAATTATTACAAAATGTCTGAGTTATCGTCATTGTTCTGTAATTCAGGACATTAATGTAATGTTTATATATCTTACAGGAAGTTGGTGATGGCTCTAAACTGGAAAGAAGTTTTCAACGGATCCGTTCAATTATCAGGAAGCGTAAGCGTCGACAATCGCGAACTGAGACAACTAGTTGTGATACGTCTGTAAATTTTAAACTAGAAAACACTGTTAAGCAGTTAATGCGAATCAAAAATGAAAAAAGTAAATTGAAAACAGAAATGGTTAATATATCGGATGATGAAATACTCGAGCAACAGCAGAGCTGGTAAGATTTCTATACGAAACTATTTAAAAAGATTTTCGAAATAAGACTGATTTAACAATGAAATTTAACCATTAAATTACACGTAAAATAACTATGATATTTAGATATGCATATCAAAATGTATATGAGTGAATATAAAGTTTACTTTAGTGTTTTTTATGAAAAATAATATAACTAAGTACTCATAGCCATTAAAATGTACAAAGCGTCACCCTAATTAATATATATTTTTATTTAGAAAATAGGTATTTAAAATTTGTAAGCAAAGATATTTCCAACTATCCATCATAGTTCTTTTATACCAAATAAAAAAAGTACTCAGAATTCGATAACATTAAAACTATAACTAACATCATTAGTTATATTAGTTTTTAATATATATACTATATAGACTCAATAATTTAAAAATAATTACATTGCAGTGTTCATAACTACTGTGTTATAAATAAGTATAATTTCTAGTGAATATGACATAGAAATTACCAACAATCGTGTGGAATCTGATCAGAACGATGGGACGTCATTAGTACTAAATGCCGGATACTTAGACCAACAAGAAAAAACTGATCGCCGAATTCAGAGAGCCATTACCGAAGATTCTACTGATACAGGTTAGTTTTTTTTAACATTTAAGTACCAATGTAGGCTGTATGTGTTATTTATAATATATTCGAATATTCATTACGATTCGAAAAAAATATATATTTCACAAAAAATGATATTATTGCCCAATAAATATTATAATCACGTTTCATTAAAGGAAAACCTGAAAAACTAAAATATAAAAGTGATGACTGCATGGGGTAACATAATATGATTATTACTTTATTATTATAAAAAAAAATAATCATAAATATTTAACTGCAATCCTTTAAATATCTATGAATTTATTTAGTTGAAATGAAAGTCAATAAATAAGCAGATGCTGGAAGTTATACAGCTTATTTGATTCCTTTTTGAGATTTATTCTTCCATGCAAAAGCATTACAATGTTGAAATATTAAGTACAATCTACTTCCAATTTGTAATCCAAAGTATACACTTTTGAAACTTTCAAAACATTTCTACAAGACAGAATATGTTTTCTAAATTAAAACAAAATTTTGAAACTTCTCTACATTTTTAATCTAAAAAACCAACATAATCAAAACTATTCAATCTAATAACCTACACACTCTCCGTAACATGTTTGTAGTTAGTGTAAATAAACGCAATATTAAATTTATCACATGCCTTTTTGAATATTAATGATATCTAAAAGAAAACTAAAATCTAAAGTGAGAAAACCCATTTCAAAATATGATCAGATGCGATTGTTTCCATTGGAAAAAAGGATTTTAATATCCTTTGGGATTATGGAAAATTGTATTACTATTCCTACGGTATAAATAATATCAATTTAACTAACACCAACAAAATGTACTCACGATTTCATTTTTCATAAATTGTTCATGATACACTAATCGTATTAAAATTAAAAACAATTATGTAGACTCTCGAATAACAAAATATGTCATTTTTTTTATACCTTTTAGGTATTTAATAAATATTTTAAAATTATAGATGTATGCAACAAATTAATCAATATAAATCGAAAATCTTATCTCCAGCCTTATTGCTCTAAAATATGAAATTATTTTTATTATTACGTTTTTGTTAAAATTGAATAAAAAAACAAACCGTACCATTCCGTATATTTTATAGTATAGATAAATGTATTCAAAAACGTAGTTTTATACAAAATCTTGTCGTGACGTAGTGTACTTTACAAAAAGAAAGACGACATTATGTAAATTGAGTTTCGTGGCCGTTTACGACTCTATCCAAGTTCATATAATTCAAAATGTTATGAAAAAAAAATGAATAAATTCATAACACAACAGAAGGTGAAATGGTGAAATGAGCCTGAAGATCAATTACTCCTTGGGGATTATGTGGGCTGTGTCCAATTTAGAGTATCCAGTGCATACAGATGGAATATAACGTATGCTAGTAGAAAGATTCTGTAACTTGGAATATCTAAAAAATAAATTCGTTGTAACAGATTGATAGAAACCAGCACAGTCGTTCTATTATAAATATAATATAGTATAAAATAGTTTCAAGTATTTTAAAGTTCCGGAACTTTGATTAAATTTTTTTTATGTGAAAAAAAAACATGTTGGTATCCATTTCTATTACAAAATAAGCCGAAAAATAGTTACTGTACACTTATTGTCGGTAGACTATATTTTATTTGTGTAACTTTAGTCATAATAGAATAGTATGCAAAAATACGTGGTTTTATATAATATATTGGTTTATCATATAATATTTACTGGAAACGTAGTTTTGCTTTATCATATGAATTCTTGATGAAAAATAATAATAATAACAATAATACGTTTTATTGACATAGGTATAGTATAATATAACGCATATCAATACCATAAATAATTCTGTCAAATAATTCAACAAATATGACAATTTTACGTGTTGCTCAAAACATGACTCTTAACAATAGAAGGCAGGTAACCACAGTTTTATCATACTATACTATCAGTTAGGTATCAAATATAAACTCAACTGTGTACATGGCATAGTTCATGGTTGTTGTTGAAACTGAAATGTCATGTCAACGTTTAAATTCATTTTTTGATTTCGTATTGTTTTCAATACAATATTCTCGGATTTATTGACTGATTTTTTCACACTGAGTGAATTTTAATTGTTTTAAAAACACTATAGCTATAAGTTAAAAAGTAAATAAATCGATATTCTGGAAATAATATTAATATTATTTGTTTGAATAATTTTTAAAAAATACTGTACATAATTTTAACTCAAATAATATTTGCATTTAATTTACTTGTAACATATTCAACGAATACAACGAAGAAAAGTAATTGATTTTGATTTTTTGTTTTAAATATAATGATAAACTGAATTTATATTCTCTTTTTTAATTATCTATAAATTAAATGGTAGCTTAAAATATCTATTCGATTTTAATGAGATACGTCGGAACCAATCGTATATATACTTATACAATAGACATATTTAAATTGAAAAACTTTAGTGCATTATTATTTTAAATGTAACTTTAACTTTATAGAATACACTGTATACTGTATAGTGTTTCTACTCTTGACTTGATCTTTCAATAGTTAATGATAATTATAAAATGTGTTTGTTTTTGAATTGATTAATAAATCGTATCGTTATCAAACAACTTTAATTTATTTGTTTAAGTGTTAATTTAAATTTCTCAAGTTTGTTATTATTTTTACAAAATAAATATAATAATATAATAATATGTCTATATACTTATTATGTCACTTCATGTGTACCTTTATAACTTAAAACCAAATGAATATTATGTAACATATCACCTAAATTGTATATGGAAAAAGTAAATGAAAAAATATTATTTATGATTCTAATATCAACCCCAGCATTTTTATGGTATATTTTTTTATGTTTACTATTTTATAAACAAGTAAACTATCTAAGCAGAACTATAAAAGTTAACTACATCAATCTTTGTATTCTTAGTAACATGACACTTGTACCTATTTCAATATACTATGATATATGCAATAGATATTTTTACTTTTTAGAAACATATTAGATGAATTTGCTGAATAAAAAACCGAAGACTTTATAAAATACAATACATTTACAATTTATAACTTACACTTAATATAGTTGATGCTATTTAAAATTTGAAATGCAAATTACAATGTAATTTATTAAAACTATTTATTTAAAAAAAAATTGTATATGGATTAATTAAAACAAAATTAGGTATTTTTATTAATTAAGGCATTAGTTATCAATTATTTCAATAAAAGTATGATAATCTTAAAAAGCTTTCAACGATATTTGTTTTTGTTGATTTAATTATTTAAATATTTCTTTACCTGTATTCTTTATAATTTTGTAGAGGTTAATGTATATAGAATACAACGTTCTGCTAACAATTAATCAACAACAGCAATTGTTTATAGGATACAGAGCAGTGTACAGTGTGAGCAACTTTTTAAACATCATTAGTCATTTTTTTTACAAAACCCCTTCAACGCCTTTTGTTTAATTTTATAATATCATATTTTATTTTACCTTAAGTAATTTAATTGCTATTTCACATAGTCTCATTTCATGTTTTAATTATATACATACAAATTTCATTTTACAATCTCAACCATTTCCAAATCAATTTATCATCATAATAATAATCATAATAAATTATAAAAAATGTATTTCATTAAACCTTTGGTAATATTTTGAACCAATAAACTAACTTTAAATAAAAAAAATGTAATTTTTATATTAAGTAAAAATAAGTGTGAGGTGCAAAATTAATAGGTACAATAAATATTAAATAAAAAATGTAATTTAATGATTGAATATAGTTAGGATTATTATTATAATACATATAAGTCATAGAATATAATATATATTATTCTTCAAATTCAAAACTTTTATATCAATTTACGTTTTTGGTTCCTAAGGGATTTGCTACCTACTGAAATAGCATTGTGTGTTCGGTCAATATTTGCTGTTTCATATGTAGCATTATTAGGAATCAGAATAATATATAAATTGACCAAATGCAATTCAATCACATTTGTAGAATCTGAATGACTAAAAATATATTCGTGAAATTTCGGATCTATAAAATATCAGTTATGTATAGTCTTGTTTTTCTGTTAGAAAATTGTATTATTGTTTTAAATTGAGTGATATTTTATTTATTTTCAAAATTTTAGAAATAAATCAAAATAAAAAAATCATATTGATTACGGCTTTCTAGTGTTATTATAATCATGTGTGTTATAAACTTACAGTTTATCGAGGCATTTTAAAGTAATCGTATGTGTGTTGTACACAATTTAAATGTATAATTTATGCAATTAATAACTTAATTTACCTTATTATATTTTAATGATAATACCACGATGTATGATTTAATTTGAAATTTAAAAACAATGAGTTCTTCATTCCTTTAAACAAACGGTTTCCAATTTAAATGTTAACAGACACAAATATAGAATAAAAATGTTTTTAGTCGAAACTTGTATATGATTAAACTCAAAAGGTAGCATAAAAACACGATAATACAAGAGCGTTAAATAATTGAAATTCCAATAAAGTTTTTTTTGTTTTTTTTTTTATCAAATGTACCTATAGGTATAGGTACATTTTACTTCCTGCAGAGTGAATTGTTGGATATGCAATATTAAAAAGTACACTCGAAAAATGGAAGCACGATGTAGATATAAATGTTACGAACCGTGTAGCGAGCTCTTTACAAAAAATAAAAAAGGAACCAATTCACATGGTCTGGTGGTGGCTTAGTGTAAGAATTGGAAAGGGCAAATATCACGTCCTTGAAGAAAACGAATGACACACAGTCGTTTGTGTGTGTGTGTGTATGTGTGTGTGTGTGTGTGTGTGTGTGTTTGTCGAAGCGCACACAACAATTGGATAGTTTGGACGGGTCACAAACGGGATAGGACATATTTGCATTTAAACAAGACACTTATAATGGCCGAGCTAAACGTATGTGGTTGTGTGGTGATGTTCGGCGAAGGACATGAATCCGACGGGTAAAGAAAGAAGAGTAGCGTGAACGAAAAGGACCCGAGAAAAAAACCGTTTATAGTGTGGAAACTCGTTTATAACAAGGGATACTCGCATAGAAATAATGCCGGGTTAAGTTTAGCGACCAAAGCTATGGTTCGGGTTAGGGTTAATTAAACCGACTGAACTGGCACAGACAATGCGTATATGATAATGTCACTTCTAAATAATGAAAATTAAATAAATAAGTACCTATAATATTTATTATTATTTAGGTAGTTACGCATAACATTTTACTTGACAGCAGACGCAGTTTAATATCAATGTTTCTTTATTTGCGGAATAATTGTGACATTATATAATATTAAATCTACTGAGATTTTTAGACACAATATAGACACAATATGTAAGCTCACTGGGCTGTACACACATTATTGTAGTTTGTACGGTACTGTGTCCCTGTGTATAATATTTCTGTGGCGTAACAGCTTCAGAATATGAGAGGATAGAAATTATATTTGTTCGTGTATATATATATATACATTTAACTATAAATACTCAACGGACATTAGAGATTATAGTAATAATATAACATACAATAAAATTATATGAACCAACAGTTCAAACTAAAACAAATACTAGCAAGTGAATAAATAAAGATTTAACGTTGTAGTATAATATTTCGTTAAACAATGCCCTTTCGATAAACTCACTAACGCAAAAAAAAAAGAAAATAACAACATTTTTAATTTTTTTTTATATTAGAAACATAATTATTTGCATACAGTTCTACGGCTTGTCATTTTATTATAAATTATAATAGGTACCCTTGACACATTATTAAAACAATTGGGTTACTTATGCAAAGTATTTATTTTCTCAAACATACAACAATATATCCTAATCATGATCTTGGATCCATCATTGATTTCAAGACTAAAATAATAAAACAACACAATATTAAGCGATACGCGTAGTCAAGCAATTTTGTACGAGTTCCCGACCAGGACCCACACAGAAGAGGGTTGAAGCTGGAGCAGAGGAGGTTTAACCTGAAGTACAAGGGCCCGGCTAGTTTATGGGTGGTCCATTGGAATTGATTTGTAATTATTGAAATTTTGTAGGAATACTTATTTTATATTAAATTAAATGTATTCAACTTATATTATAGTATATTAAGTAATTTTGTTATTTTAAGGTGTGGGCTAACTACCATTGATTACCTAGAAATCGTTAATGGGACACCCGTACCGCCTCGAATGGGTTGTAATTTATTGAAGTTTCGTACAGGCCCCGCAAAAACATTTAGTATAGGAGCCCATGATCGAGCATCATGACATAAATTTAACACAATAAGTGGTATTAAATATATCAATTTCAAAACCTCGTGATTCGTTGCAATATAAATATTACATATATATATATATATATATATGATACATATTAAGTGTTAACACGATCGTCGATCGATGGGCGGAGCCGATATACCTTCTCTTAAACACGCCACTGGCAAACGTATATTATACATATTATTATTATACAATGTACCTGTATATAATATGCGTACTATATTTTATACTCTGGATTCTCGAAAAGTAGTCGTGGTTAAACATTTATCGAATGTAGGTTAATCTACAATGTGCGATGTCGGCGGCGGTGTTCAGTGTGTGTGCAACGCGTTTTTTGACATCATAAATCAGAACGAATTCCATTCGCGATGGAATCGCACGACAAGAGTCGATAACGCGAAAATGAAGGAGTAAAAGAAGGGTGTATAAAAAAACTGCCGCTCCGAATGGGTCGTTGGCGCTCTTTTGGTGTGTAATGGCAAACCGAAAGTGTTCGTCTCCCTACACCTCGCTCGCGCTCTCTCTATCTCTAGCACTCTCTCTACCTCGTCTCTTTCTCCTCTTCCATCGTCCGCAGTCTTATTTCACATAATGTTATACTTGAAATGGAAGGCCGACCACATTATTATTATATCGTCGTGTGTGCATGGTGATGAGTCCGACGCACGATGATGTTTCAACAAACTTTTTGAGTGGTTTACACCCACACGGAGTATTGAGTGTTCCTTTACATACATGATATATCTTTGGTGGCGTTTTTCATGTTTAATTGTCATGAAACGAATATTTTGATAGAATTAAAATCTATACAAAGTCTTTTGCCATTATGAAAACACTATCATTTTATGAAAATATTTATTGTGCTTTAGTTTGCGAACATGCAAATCGAATCGCTATAAAATATATTATGTAAATTATAGTTTTAACGAAATATAAAGTGAAGTTAATAAGTTCCTTTAGGACTCTAGGTAGTTAAATCGTAGATTTTATTTCATTGGTCAACTATCTAAAACTGCTTCGAGGTCAAAAAATTAATATCATGGATGAATTCAATTAAATTACTGGACTTAATCTGCTACGTCCAATATTTTCACACAAAAATTTTACCTTGTATGCCTATAAAGTTATGAATATCAACTGCTTTGCCAATATTTTTTTAAGTAATCCATAAATAGTGTATAGTGATTGTCCATGGATTCCCTAAAAAATCACCATTCAGCCTTCATCGTGGTTTGGGACATAATAAACATTAAAAATCACACGCTATTAGACGAAAAAAAAGTAACATATTCCAATAAGATGGTGATTTTTCAAATTCAGCCAACTAGCCACCAGTCAGTAATTACTTGAACTGTGAATTGTTAGACTAGAAATTATATCAATCGACATTTGCCTCAAGGTAATTTAAAATCAGACATTTACAAAACTCCTAACCATGAAAACATTTATTATTTCATCAGACATCAATTATTACAACAGAAAAATATTTTAACTATAACGGAAAATTTCAATGTATTATCAGTGCTGTAAATATTCAGTAATAGTACTTTGAAACTTTTATTGGTATCAAACTCTTTTTAATACTTTAATTATAAGAACACATACATTATTTTTAGTTGAACACAAAATGATCATGTATTTTTCTTAATATATAGTTTTGTAATGTAAACATAATAACATAATGTTAGTGAAGTGTAACGATGACAAATTTAAAAAAAAACGTATGCACTATTAAGTTAGTAACTAATGTACCAATATAATTCATAATGTATATTGTTTTTTACACATATTGTTTTAAAAGTATTTTAAATACGTGTGAAAAATATGACTTAATACATCGACCAATTCAGTTCTCGATAAGAACTTTTTTAATGCTTTTAAAAAATGTATTTGAGTGGCGCTTTAAATACATTTTCAAATAATTCTATACAACAATAAGACATTGTATAGCAGCTTAATGTAAGTTTTAAGATTTTATTCTTCAATTCAGTAGTAATGGACTGTACCTCGTTTGCCTATACAATGCGCCGTCTGACATATTATGATAAAAAAACCGTACTGTCTGAGTACCGTCTTGTTTTGCTGGATGGAAGTGTACCTATTATCATTAAATTTGAAACCAACGATAAATCGTGGCACTCGAACTGAATGCCTAGTCCAGTTATGTTAATGAAAACCATTAATAACCATTTTAACTGAACGGTCGCGGTCGTGCCGGTCGTGGACAGTTAATTATAATGAACCGACATCTACAATTCGACTAACGAATACTTTGAAAAAAAAATAACACTATACCGACCTCCACTACTATACAGCGATTCGTGAGACTTTGGACACTGCGTACGTAATACGTCTTCGTCATGCCACCGACATATGCCCGTCACCAATAATTGAGCATATAAGTGTTGTGGAAAGGAGAGTTTCAAGAGAAATCCCCAAAGGACAAAAAAAAAATCAATATTTAAAGTTAAATTGAACAGAATAAAGTGTAAATAAGTAATTCCAATTTTATTGCTGAGTGAATAAATTCAAATATTTTTCTAATATTAACTATTATAGAATTACGAAAAACACGGTTTTCTCCTGATAAATTAAAAACATATTTGTTATTGAAATAAAATCAGTTTTCATGAAAATATTGACATCGTTAAAATATCAAATCAATTTTTTTTGCAATGTTATAAATGTGTGTACATGTGTCTATTATTACAAAATGTATTCTCCTTTCTTTAATGTGAGAAATATTGTTTTTGTTTACAATTTGACTTCACTCATCGTTATTTCTCGTTTCATTCCTCTTAACGTACGAATATACTACACTAACAGACTTAAAAATGTATTTAAAAGAGTTATCTTATATCATTTATTTATAAATATATCATAATAACTAATATTAGTTGATAATAAATGAGTACATGTCACATGCCTCCCTCAATCAATGTAGGTACCTATACAAATTGTATTTTAAATATTTTATTAATAAATACATACGTATTATAATTATGTCATATATAAATATCATACGATTTCCGTGCTCAAACTGACAACTATTCGATATGAGATAGGTATAAAATGATGAGATCGACTTTATGTTGTTGTAGAATTTGTTCAATTTTCAATTCAATTTTTTTTTTGCACTTGATTTCTCAATATTTTATAAACGTACAACTAAAAAGATATGACTGTTTAATAGCATTGACTATAATGGTCTACGACTGAAAGTACCAACTGTGGTGGGCAAGGTCCTCGCTTTAAACACACACGCACACACACACACACACACACACACACACACACACACACACACACACACACACACCGTCTCGGGGAAATTCGAGTGAACCGTGTACACATTCGCTGGCCATCGAATAAACCAATACACACACACACACACGAGGTATATGCACAGTTATTAGCATCGACACGAGATACGCCGTGTACATGCACACCGCTTGAGCGTATATATGACGCATCATCACCTCACGCCCATGACGTGAGATGTCACGCGACACGTGTCCGTTGTTCGTGCGACGAGTCCCCAACGAGAGGAAAAGCGATATCGTCGGTCAGTGTCCCGGCGCGACGGTGAAGATTCGCCCGGTCGCGTACGTGCAAAATATTATATTATGGTATTCTGTTTCGGGTCGTCGGTGACACGTGCGAAAAGAGAGGCCGCCGAGAGATTTCGCCCCGTCCGCCGTTCCCCGAGCGCATCACGCCCGCNTCCCCCCTCGCAGTGTTTGTTTCCGATTTGTCTTGTTACCCGTGTGCGGTGGATACAGGATGTACGAACGCACTTTATAATACTATAATATATGCGCCAACGATTCAAGATTCCGGACGACATTTTTTTTGAGATAGATATTTTGCATCAATTGTATAAATCTTGGAAAAAATCCGGCCGAGCGTCTAATTATTTCGGATAGCAACATCGCTATTGGTGTCGTAATAACTAATAACGAAAAAAAATAATAACAAATGAATAACATGATATAAACGCAATCTTAGTACATTCATTCATTTACTTTTTGACGTAAGGTTTGTCTTAAATATTTTAACATTTCAATAGATACAGTTTTCAATAAAGTATATTTACATATTTATATATATATTTTTAATGCATGTAATTTAAGTCTAATTTAAAATAATTTACGAAATGAACCATTTGTATATATTTTAATTGATTGTTAGTAATTCATTTTATTTAATTAAATAATTTGAGTTATCGTTGTTTTTCATAATATTAACTATGGTGAATTGGTGACACATCGTTGTTTGTTTAGGATCGCGTTACTCTCGAGTAGTAGAAAAACACTTTTGTTCGAAGAAAATTGTTAGTATTCTTTAGTAAAAAGGTAAATTGTGTGGAATTGTGTATCACCGCAATATGTGGCATTGTGTTACGACCCTATACACCGTATACATTTTAGATTCCGAGCGTGGGTAATAGTTTTACAAAAGGAATGTTTTTTTCTGATATTCTTTTAGATATTCCTACGTCTGAAATCGTTTTGTTTCGGCCTGTATCAGGTAAAACAACCAAGGAGTGATTCCCTGACGTGCTAGCAGTGTTTATACGAACATAGATTTTATATTATGTTGGAGAAGTTTTTTTTCTTCAAGTTTTCATGTTATGAATGATGCGCATCGAACAATTATTAACTATTCTGAATTCCATAATCAAAACTCAACAGCAGACTATTATAATAAAGTATATATTAGGTAATTGAATAAATTGTTTTCAATTAATAAGCATTTATGGTTTAGATGAACAGAGCAAATAGAATAACGGAACAAAACTTTTGCCGAGTACCTTAAAATTGCACTCCGCTCATCTGAAATTCAATTAATGATCATTAATAAATAAAAATACGTATAATATAAATATATATATACACATTTACTCAATATTTGAAATGTGTACATAAAATGGATAACAATAAAAACATGCTGCTTCTGAATATGAAATTAAAAGTAAATAGTTGCCATTAAAAAAAACCTTATCAACTACCCACGACGATAACGAAAAAATCGATTTTTTTAAAACCATTGCTATTATATACTTATAGATGCGGTATTGTGTATAAGTCTGTAATCCAACACAATTGATGTCATTGATAACCACATCATGGTTACATCTTTTTTCTCCCTTGCTCGAACGTCAGTTTCTTTATCGCTAAAAACTTTAACCGGAAACCGTTGTTTCTCTCTTTTTTATGTTGGCCTAAAAGTATATATTATATTTAGTGAAGACAGGGATGTCGTATCCATAATACGTTTAAAATCGACGGTAAAAAAATAAAGTTGCACATCACGTTGCCGTGTAAAAAGTTAAAACACACCCCCGCGCACACACACCCATTACCCACACACACCCATTCACGATTCGCACACGCGTGCAATCAAACATCGTGTCCATCCGCGAGCGCTCTTGCACAGTGGTCAACTTGAATTTGTGTAAGTACATATCGCTTACGATTGAGCGGCTTCATAACGTTTGCGCGCGCACAAAACGACTACGTTTACAAACATTTTGGCGTACACTCGAGTGCTGGTGTGTGTGTGTGTGTGTGTGTGTGTGTGTGTGTGTGTGTGTGTGTGTGTGTGTGGGCGCATAACAGTTATTGCGGTCGTATAAACACATATACACACACACATATATATATATATATATAGGTATTAAAGGCATATATATACACGCACATTAAACGCGGCGAATTGTTCGGCCGAAACGGCGACGGTCGCGTATTAAAGTGCACATCGGTGCGGGGCCATTCGTTATTAATTATTATTATACACACCTTTGCACGACCCCTCTTGAGTGCGCCATAGTTTATATTATATATATATATAGGTATATGTAACATACGTTATGCCGTCTAGGCCAAACCAAAAGGCTTTAGGGGGGGGGGGGGGGCGAAACGTATTACGCCGAGGCGGTGGACTAATAAAATACGCGCATGGAGGGAACGGGCGCTCGCCAATTATTATATTAGTAGGGTGTTCGAATGTTTGGCGCCTCTCCTGTGTACGACCTGGGTTGGGCAGTAATCAATTACATGTATCAAAGTTAAGTACGCTTGTAACTTGTAATCGGCTGTGTAATTTTTAAGTAACTTTAATATGTGACTGATTACAATTGTTGTGTTGCAACTCCAAGTATAACACAACAATATTATCAATATGCAATCTCGTTCAATACAAATTAGTTCAACATTCTCCGCATAATACTAATAGGAAAATAAATTACTATTAACAATATAACTACATCGTGAAATATCCATATGTATATAGGCTATAACAGACCGTCTCCGCACAATATCGTTTATCGTAGGTATATATTTTGATGATTTGTCATTGAATTCAAACTACTAATACATCTACTCAATGACGATAAATACTCGACGCGTAAAATACGGTAGATTTCATTAACTGTTTTTTTTTTTTTTTTGTATTGTTGACAGTAATTTTTGTTATTACGTTTTTCATTATGTTTTATTGACCAATTTCTAGTTTTATTAATATTTAATAACGTCACCAATACGGCCCACTTGCGAGGAAAATCAAACAACAACATTCGCAGTACCGCGCCCGTTTAATAAAATATACATGGAACCTAGGTACCTAAATTGTAAAGATCAAAAACCATTGGAGGAACAAACGTTAATATTTGCAAAATATTAGATGCAATTTTTGCCACCTTCTGTATATTCTTCTTTAAATGTCGCCACTATAATTATTGGATTGTAACATCAATCGTCGTCGAGTTTTCGGTATGTCGACGTTTAATCATTCCTCACTCGAGGACTGGATAACAGAAATTTCAGGCAACTGCAATGTGCATTCATCACGCCAAGTCGTCCATCCGTATTGTAAAGCTCGTAGGGATTATATTAAAACTGCAGTATACTACCTCTGTGGTTTTGGTTTAACTAAGATAATCCAGTGTACCCGAGTGTGCGTACCCTTAAAGTATCGTCAGTTCAAGTTCAAGACTTTATAGGTCTATGAGCCGATGTGTTAAATTTAAATCGTTCCGCGGATGTTTTTTATTAGTTTTATCAGTCCGGGGACATCTTAACACGATACTCTATATTGAAACAATGATAATATCCGGATTCGTCCGACAATCATACTTTTTGGCATTACATGATATTATTATACGGTCGGCGTCGACCGTGTGTAAAAAAAAAATTCAATTATGTTCTATTTTTTTTTTTTTGCTTTGTTTTTATCCACTGGAATATTTCTCTTCGTCGCTATGGTATCTCCAACGTAAGCTCCTTACACGATGAAATAATATTGTCAATATCATTTTATATTAAACATTTAAACTGCGTTTATCGCTTACATTCATAATACGCGATGAGCTCTTATCTGAAGCGGGTAAATTGGGTTTTGAAAAACGAACAGAACGTCAACAACACTAAAAAAAAATACCCATCATCGATGTCTACCTATTATACAGAGTGCGGTGCAGTGTCTTACGGGATTTCCGTCAGTGAGTAGGTGACTGTGAGTGATAGCACCACCACTGGCCACCCTGTACGCGGCGGTAGGGGGAGGGGGGGGAGAGCGCGTAAATGTGTTTACGTCTGTATAAAATCAGCATACGTGTTTTTTTAGACTTAAGTATTTCAAAACGCCAATTGTATTTCACTCGATGCAATGACGTTGCCGTAGACTTGGTGTTTGTTGTGACCTTTGGTTTTATTGATTTTTCAGAATTTATAACTGAAATTATGTATTTTTTTCACGTACTGTTTATACAATGTTTAAAATATATTTTTATCTAAAATTACAATGTGAATAAATATTTCATAATATAATTTTTTTTTCTCCGACACGCTACGGCGTGCATTCACTGCCATGCACACTTTAAATCAATTGAACTGTTACGTTTCTGCAAGTTTTATTAATACGTCATTGCGTCTTGTTTAAATAGAAAGCTCGTACTACGATACGGAAAAACGATATATAATTATAAGCTTATAACAATTATTCAGTCCGATGTACTTTATTTTCGTTGAGTTATCGATCAATTTTCGTGCTACACAATGTATACCTACTAACAAAGTTATGCGAAAAATATTACACGTTGTGATAAAAATAATAAAATATTAAAGTGTGCGAATCTTTGAGTTTCAGTGTTCTTAAAGAAAAATTGTCCTTTTTTTAAATTAAAAAACCTTATTCTTACTTTAAAAGAGTATGTAAAAATATGTTATGACAAGCAATATGTCACAATGGGTACACAGGTGTTAGATAATATTGTTATTACATTGCACTGGCACTCGGCGTCTCAGCTTGATGGCCACTTAAGTATAAGTGCTATACTTTTTTTTCCTATAAAACGATGGAAGTAATAACCAAAGTTAAATATCAATATTATATATTTCTAATGTATTCCATTTGCCAACAAAATCTTAATCACGTACTTAATTATAGAGACTTAATTTATTGTATTGTAATAGTTATTTATGTTTAAAATTTAGTAATGTGTTTTTGGCGTTTTATTAACAAACGACTTTAAGAAAAAAAAAATAGTTTTGTGAATTTATATTTATGCAGGTATACGAATTAATATTTTTTTTTACTATTTCAAGGTAAAGTGTGATTTAATATCAGTAATTAAATATTGTTATTCTATAGTAGTATAACTGATGTTGTGTTAGTGGTAGACATTAATGTGCGGGTAATGTGCATGTTTGATCCTAATTTACGTTGAAACCACCTACTTATTTTTGACGGTTATAAAATATGTAATTTAAATATTTTATGTATACGAATATTTAAATTTATTTAAAACTACTTAAATCAATAAAATTAGTGTTTATAGTTCGAGGTTTCGTTTAAAATATGACGGATAGCGTCGATGACTAACTTATTTTTGTTTATCGAATTTTGAACGTTTATCCGGAATAATCATAAGGGAAACCTCCCTCCCCAAGATATTTATCATAAATAAAATCATTTATTTTACTACATAATAATTTTTAAAACCTTAAACTTTTAACGTTAGACTTCATTTTTTCATCATTAAAAACTAACTCCTACCACTTCTGCTGTAAATTAATCATAATATTTTAGTTACCTATTAACTGGTTAATGATGTTATTACTTATTTGTCATTAAACCTATACGATTAATTAAGACGATTATATAAATTTAATATTTAATTTGATTGACCTATTACTAAACTAAATAAATATTATCTGTGGTCTTATGTTAATTTTTACAATACATAAATGTGTATAGATTAAGAGTATTGTAATATTACAATTTAAAAAAGCTCATTTTATCATAAAAAAATTGAAATACCATAAAATAACCAACGTGGCAATGCATAATGTTATTTTTTTAACAGATACTGATAACATTATAATATTATCTTAATTCGTTGTATAATCCATTAGCGGTTATTATCATATTGATTTTTATTTCCTTATCGTTTCATACTTGGTATTGTAATTTATTTTGTTGAAGATGGTTGCATGGGGACGTAGCACGTAGAATAATATCCCCTGCAACACCTCTCGGGACAGGCCTTAGTAATAATAAGAATGTATCAATAAAATGTGGCGTAAAAATCTTGTAAGATATAAAAATTGTTGAAGCCATTAAAGGTAAGCTAAAGGGGAGTACGGGGAGGGTTTCGTCCCACATGGGTATATTTGGCATACATTTGTTCAGCCCTCCACCGAGATGAAAAAATTGAATTGCGCCTATGGGCGTTATATACCTAACTTCTAATAATTTGATATGTACATATTATAATAATGATAATAATATACTAAAAGCTATTTACAAAGACACACAAAGTTAGCGGAAACGCTCGTATTTGATCATTTACAATTCCAGGCGTCTTCTTCAGGATCACTGTGGATTAATGTTTGTCATTTCGTAGTCACTTCTAGTTTCATCGAAACTCCCGCTCAAACACAGCTCATCATGTATTCATCCCTCCAGACATTAAATTTCGCTTTAATTATGTCAGAAGACCCGCGTATTGGTTCGACAGTTATCACGTCGTCGCCGTCGCTTCGCAACCTATTTTTGTAAACTATAAATCAGCGATTCGCCTGTCAGTTTTTGTCCTGTCTAATAGTATTAACTAGTGTGTGTAAATTGTAATAAGGTATTTACTTACGATGCTTTAATATCTACAATACTCAAAATATTATATCCACTGACAAGCTGTTCCTAACACTCTAAACCATCTTTCCATTTACGAGTGTCTTAATTTATTTTAAATATCACCGATAAAGTATTCTTGTTATTACTTAATTTATATTTTCAGATACACAAATAATATATCATGTAATAAGTAATAACTAATAACATTCATTGAATAAATTAGCTACACAACACCGACATTTTTATACACAACATTTCAATAATAATTATAGCTTATAAGTTTATAGTATAAAATCATGTATAGTATAATATATTACAATTTCATCCATACAAACGAGTAATTTTCTTAGCATGCTGGCTATGTTTTAGAAATTACCAATTAATTATTAATTAAATTGTATACAAGTTGGGCAGACTTAATGTCACAATAACTTTAAAATTCATTAAACGTACTACAGGTATAGGGTGTGCTACTAATATTTAAAGTGGTAAAAATATGTTAATCTGCATTACCATATTTGTATGGGATTTCCTATACACTTCCCTGCATCATTTTTGTAACTTTAAATTTTGATTTCCTAACACTCGTCTGAAAAATCTTGTGAAAATTGTTAATATATTTGGACACACTATACATAATATAATAATACCTAGTATATATAAATTAAAATAATTGCATTTAATTTAACTTAGTTTTATTTACAGGATATAACCAAGGTCCACTCACAACTCAACAAACGACTGTATTTGGTTGCCAGGAATCAACATCTAATGATTTATTATACCATCAAATCATGCAGGACGCAATGTGTTATGCGCCTACATTAACGAGGGACTTAGAATTACCAATGTTAGATGAAACATTTGAGCTATCTGAACATTACCACACTAGTCCACCACCCGCAGGTATACATCGAAGATCATACATATTGGCCACCAGGCAAGACAGCAGTAAAGGTAAAATTAATGCTTTTTTTTCAAACGATTACATTTTGATTTGTTAATAGTTTATTGTTGTTGATATGAACAACATTTTCATGGAAAATATAAAAAAAAAAAAAAACCAAAATAAAATTAACATAGGGACAGTGGGACACACTATTTTCAAATTAAGAGTGTGTAAAATGGTTGTTTTTATAAATTAAAAGAATACAGTGGATATATGGTATATTCAATAAGTATAAAATACGTTTTGTATCGAACACGTTGAATGAGTATCAAGATATAATTACTAATGATAATCAACCTTGTTTAATATTGAGTCATTTAAACTAAAAATGTTCCTTGCAAATTAAAACTGTCTAACGTAGACTAAAATAATATGATATTAGTATACCATCATTAATCATTATTATATTTTATTATTGATTGATGGTTCTTATTTATACATTTTATTCTAGAAGTTCATAACTTGCACCAAAGTTAGAGTATTAAACTTGGAGTGTTGGTTCATACGTTTTACAAAAAAATAAATCACTTAAATTTAAAATAAATAACTTTATAAGTATTAATATTTAAAGTTTACAATTCTATAACATTTTTATGAGATGTGTGAAGAATATATGGTTATGATAAATAAGTTAAGAAAATTAATTCTATTTTCTTCTATAGATTTATTGTTTTAGATATTAAGCTGTATATTTTATTTTGGTTCAGATGAAATTGACGATCAAGACGAAACGTGTTTCTTGAAACAAAAAAAAAAGGATATAGTAATTGATGAAAAGTCTAAAAAGAAACCTTGGATAACACTTGTGTCTTATGTGGACGAATTAACAGTGGGAGGAAGAAGAGACTCCCAAGGAAATTTCGTTGATGCAGCTCCCAGTTTTCCAGGGTTTGGCAGAAATAAACAATCAAAGGCGCCACTAGAATGTTTTCCTTTTAGTTGCTACCAAAGGTAAATAACGCATTTGTTTTGCATTAAACTAATAAATTTCAATAAACTTAATTGTATTTGTATGAAACATTATGTTTCTTTTTTTTATATATTAGTAGGTACATAATTAAAAATATTTTTTGATCATATTCCTCTTAAAACAAATCATATAAACCATCAAAATAATTATATTATATTTTTATACTTAGAAATACATAAATATGTATAAATTATAATTTTAATAATTAAATTATTTGTTTTTTATACTTAAAAGTACATTAATTATGAATAATTTAAATAATAAAATCGATTTGAATTTAATTGATTAACATTTTTTTAATTATTAATTATCTTTAATTTGTAGGATTGGAATAAAAAAAGAGTGGGTTGATAATTGTTTTGGCGACCGATGGATGACTTTTCGGCAGAAAACTCTCGTGGTAGTAGATACTCCGATATTTGAATGGTTTATACTAGTGTTGATTTTTGCATCAAGTGTTACTTTATGCTTCGAAGATATTTACCTAGACGAAAACAAAACGCTTAAAACTGCTTTATATTGGACTAATTTTACGTTTTGCGTTATTTTCACAATTGAACTTATGCTAAAATGGATAGCATTGGGGGTGTATAAATACTTTAAAAGTTTTTGGACAGCTTTAGACTTCATTATTGCAATGGTAATATAAAAAAAAAATGTTTGATATTATAACAGATTAAAATCTTTTGGGTTATTATTTCGAAACAGATGTCAATTTTTAGTTTACTAATTGATGAAAATGAGAATTTAAAAGTTCTGCGGTCGTTAAGAACTCTCCGAGCCTTGCGACCACTCCGGGCTATATCAAGATGGCAAGGGATGCGAGTAAGTACTACGAAGTCCAAAAAATACTTTTACGTTGAATGTAATATAATATGCGCTTATTTTATATATTACTAGATAGTTGTGAATGCTCTGATGTATGCAATTCCATCAATTTTTAACGTTCTGCTGGTTTGTCTTGTGTTTTGGTTGATATTCTCAATCATGGGTGTGCAGTTTTTTGGTGGAAAATTTTTTAAGTGTGTTGACGACAACGGAGACCGTTTATCCGTAAACGTATGTATTTGATATGTTTTTGTTGTTTTTTTTATTCGTGTTAAATAAAAACTATATAATACATTTTGTAGATTGTCAATAATCGAAGTGACTGCATGCTCCATAACTATACTTGGTTAAACTCAAAAATATCATTTGATAACGTGGGCATAGCTTATTTGGCTTTATTTCAAGTTGTAAGTTTATTCGTGGTATTTATTTTTATTTTTGAAAACTTGTACCATGCTACACTGTTATCGAATTAATGATATTTATATTTTTAATACTATATTTTTTAACATTACATTTTCAGGCAACATTCGAAGGTTGGATGGAAGTAATGGCAGATGCTGTTGACGCTCGTGGTGTAGACTTACAACCTGAATACGAGGCAAACTTATATGCTTACATATATTTTGTGATATTTATTGTATGTGGAGCATTTTTCACTCTAAACCTTTTCATCGGTGTTATAATTGATAACTTTAACATGCTTAAAAAAAAGGTATACCATTATTTTTAATGAGGTTACATCATTTGTATGTTAATGAACTATCTGTTGCAGTACGAAGGCGGAGTATTAGAAATGTTCTTGACTGAAAGTCAAAAGCATTATTACACAGCCATGAAAAAACTAGGCCGGAAAAAGCCACAAAAAGTAATTAAGCGACCAGTCAATCAATTTATGGCAATATTTTACGACTTATCAAATTCACGAAGGTATTTTATTTACTTATTATTTATACTTCAAAATGTCCAATGATTAAAACGTAAACATTATTTCGTAGGTTTGAGATAGCAATTTTCGTATTGATTTTTTTAAACATGCTGACAATGGGTATTGAACATTACAATCAGCCTGATCCGGTGTTTTTCATATTAGAAGTCTGTAACGCATTTTTTACTACCGTTTTTGGATTAGGTAATTTTCTTTTTACAAAAATTCTTTTTAAATCATTAATAAAGTGTTTATTTCAATATTTATATTTTTTTTCACAGAGGCTTTAGTGAAAATTATTGGTCTTCGATTTCATTATTTTACTGTTCCTTGGAATGTTTTTGATTTTTTGCTCGTCTTAGCATCCGTTCTTGGTATACTTATGGAAGATATTATGATCGATTTTCCAGTGTCACCAACACTTTTAAGAGTAGTTCGCGTGTTCAGGATTGGTAGAATATTACGATTGATTAAGGTGAGATTATAATTAAATTACTAGTTTCCTACTACTAAACATTAATAATACAATTTTATTTTAGACAATCTCTGAAATTGTGTGGGTAATTGGTAGTTACTTAAATTAATTATTTAATTATTTGGATTTTAGGCCGCCAAAGGTATACGGAAACTGTTATTTGCCTTAATAGTTTCTTTACCGGCACTTTTCAATATTGGCGCACTACTTGGTCTGATTACTTTCATATACGCCATAATCGGTATGTCTGTTTTCGGGCATGTCAAAAAACAAAAAGCAATTAATGACATGGTAAACTTTGAGACTTTTGGTAGAAGTATGCAACTGCTGTTCCGGTTAGTACTTAAAATTGTATTTACTTGAAATTTCATAATGTTATTTCAAACCACATTTGTTTATTATATAGGCTGATGACATCGGCCGGTTGGAATGACGTACTTGAATCACTAATGGTACAACCACCGGATTGTGAACTTGAATCTCCAGGACTTCCGAACGGCAATTGCGGACATCCTATTCTCGCGATTACATACTTTACGAGTTTCATCATAATAAGCTACATGATCGTAATAAATATGTACATAGCTATTATATTAGAAAACTTTAACCAAGCTCACCAGGAAGAAGAAATCGGCATTGTAGAGGACGATCTCGAAATGTTTTACATCCGATGGTCTAAGTAACTGGAATGTCTCAACGGATTTTTCATGCATTATTCTAAACGTCGCTTTTCTATTTCAGATACGACCCACATGCAACGCAGTTCATAGCGTTCAATCAAATATCAGATTTCATTGCAAGTTTGGACCCGCCATTGGGCATACCTAAGCCAAATATCGTGGCCTTGGTCAGTTTCAATTTGCCAATTGCGAGAGGCAACAAGATACATTGCTTGGATATACTCCATGCACTCGTCAAACACGTGCTTGGTCATGTCGACGAAACAGACGAATTCAAAAAAGTAACCAATAATCTTTGAACTTTTATTACATTATATATACAAATAATGAAATACAATATTTAATGATAATATTAAATTTTAATATTCGTGCTCAGCTACGAGATCAAATGGATGTGAAGTTTAAAAAACAATTTCCAACACGTAAGGAACTAGAAATCGTGTCATCCACGCGTCTGTGGAAACGCCAAGATAAAGCCGCAAGACTAATACAAAGAAGTTACCGAAACTTCCGAAGGTATTGTATTTGTTTTGAGTAACTTGGATAAAATAACAATCCATCAACGTTATCTACTTTGAACACTTTTCCAAATCGTAGTTTTAATATTAACCCAATTTATACCTTTTCTTGTCTTTATTTGCCTTTTATATCTGCATCCCGTTCATCATTATACTACATTTTTTATAATTCTATTATATATATATATGTATAGCTTAATTTTTCATTAAATAAACTTGTTATTCTATTTCTATGAGACAACTTTAAAATATCTTGAGTTCAATTGTGTAGTACACTTGTAATCTTCATTACTGCACGTTTTAATCTGGGCATAATTATCATTAACGTTTCTGTATTGTATTATACTTGTCTTTTATTTTTGAACTTAGATACCATATTTTCTTTAAATTCTAAATTGACGTCCTCGAAGTATTTTGTATTGTTTTTGTTTTATATTGTTAGACTAACTATCTATTTTTTTTTTTTTTGTATTAAACAAAAAAAAATTGTTTAGGCGGAAAAAAGACTTAACGGACTTATGTTCGGATACTCAGTCTTCAAGTCCCGGAGGTTGGCAGTCACGTCTTTCGTCGTTCCTACATGTTAAAGGCATGTCAATCAGTGGTATCGGAGGAGGTATCGGTAGTAATTCTAGAGCTTCGTCCAGAAAATCGTCGAGAGCCTCCGACACATCTGACATATCTGAACTAGGAGCGTCGCTCTGGCTTAACCTACCATTGTTTTTATTATCTAACGCTCAGTTAGACGCGACAAGTAAAAGCGAAGAACAGTCACCCAAGAAAAAATCACAGTAAGTCACTAGAGATTAGTAGAAGTTAGTACTAGTCCATTTATCGACACATAAACGATTCAGCGATTATAAAATATAGGCGAAACAAAAGCTGTTACAATTTTATGCCTATAAAAAAAAATTAAATGATTAATAATCAATAAAACCATTGAATATACAATAAAGGTAACACTTCAACAATAGTTTTTTTTCGAATTTATTAATTTAAGGGTACATTTGAATAACGCATGTTTTCGAAGAACTAACGTGCATATTTCCAAATTATTATTTATTTTCCCTTTATAAACATTCGTAGTATTGACTTTTGGTTTTCAAATAGTAAACTATATTCTTGACACTATTTTTCCTTAGAATGTATTGTATTGTTGATTTACAGTGATCAAAACATACATTTTTCATGAAGACACTTTCAATGGAAGTAGTATAATTTTATAAACAGTAAAAAACCCAAAGGGTCTGTCCATAATAGCAAAACGATGTTCTTACGTGTTCCGTATTTGATGGATTCAAATTTCAATTACATTAATTCCAGATTCGTTTTCCAGCTTATTATATTTTATCGACTTAAAAAACAAAGTGTCATGTTAGTGTTATTTTATGAATGCATCATAATATCAAACATATTTATTTAGTTTTTGAACCACTTGCTTGTATGCAAAATAAAAACGAATATTTAAAGTTTAAATATATACATTTAAGTATATATCTCATTGTGATAATTGTCATTTAATATTAAACTTAGTAACGTTATTATAGTTATGCATATCATAATACTTCAGACATAATTTGTTATGAATTATTATGCATTGGTACCTATAAGTTCACCGTGTTTGAATAGGGATATAATAAATATTAATTAATGAGATGTATATAAATGCAAATTGTGAAGGATTACACAACGTATGAGTTAAACTTAAACTATACCAAAACTTTAAATGTTAATTATTATAACAATACAGTAAAGAATTTGAAATATAATTTTTAACTTAATTGTACATTAAATTAACGATGAAGTTCATAAATGAGAGATAATAGGATAAATTTACTAATTATTATATTTATCTTATATTTAAAAATTAGAAGAAAAATAATCTTTATACTTTAAAATAAAATAAATTATCAGATATCCTAATTAAAATTTCAAGCATACACGATTGAGTAAATTTCATTTAGAAGTTTTTTTTTATATTTGCTTTACAAAGTGCTATGAATACATTTTAATTAATACGGAAAGCACTTTAACACGTTGTGATAAGTAGATTGTAGATATAATTGTATGAAACTTATAAAAAGCTTTAATCAAACACGATGATATACACTTTCTATAAAAAAAATATGCACCGCGTTCAAAAAAAAAAGAAATTTTGTTTATCGATTTAACTAGCAATCTTCAAACATTTAAATTGATAGAAATATTTTTAACGTTTCGGCCATGTCAACATTCTTACAACTGACAGGCTTAATATGTCATATTATTACACTTGATACACATCGACAATAACAATTTATTAAGACATATTTGGTCAGCATTTAATCGATAGAAACCCGTGAGTTTTATAAATAGTAGGTAACGTTATTGAATAATAAATATATAATACATATTATTAGCAATCCATTACGCTCATTCGGAGGCATCTTTAATAATAGCTTAACACTTGGCAAATAAACGAAGTTAAATTACAGTATGACATTGATGTGGTCAATCCAGGCTTATATTAACGCAAGTCTTATTAATTAAACATAATTTTTTACCTAAGCTTTAGGGGTTTAAACTTAAATAATGTATATTTTTATACCTACATTTTATCGTGCAAGTGAAAGACGAATATACGATAGTTCATTATTATTATTATTTTTATTATTTTTAGTAAGATGATCTTCTTCAGTCATCTTACTAAGATCTGTCTACTACTCTCTATTTGTATTATAATCGCAACCCTCATTAAACATGAATTAAGAAATAAGGGTGTAGCCGGTTCTAGGTGAATAATATTCTGGAGCCCCCCCCCCCCTTGC
>NW_019103978.1:99191-142186 GCF_001856785.1 Myzus persicae
CCCACCCATCGCGACTCCGCCACCGCAAAAATCGCCCATGTTGTAGACGCGGCACCCGACACAGACCGACGACCGCACAATAGTAAACCGAGCGCATAAAAATAGGTATAAGGCCTGATTTTCAAAAACCACCAACCTACCTGGCACAGTTCTTGCAGCTTCGAAAATGATCGATGATTTTTATGTACAGTCGATACTTGATAGCGTGTGATCTCGGACGAGTTACAATAAAGTCTTACCGAAAGGCGTTGCTTCTAACAACAAGTAGGTGCGTCAGATGCATCGTCGGCCGTTAAATTGTGGGTTTCTCGAAATCCCGACCGAAAACAGAAAGCGTCCGCGACCATTCATCTCGCAGTCTGCCAAATTACGCACTAGTAGGCAACTAAAAAACACACATTACGATTGTATAATAATATGTATATTATAACTTATAACACTGCTTATTGTAATGCGTAATATATTATGCCACACGCGTGTCGTAGGTAATTCGTCGTTGCGGTTTTTTCTCGTTTTCCGGTCGATAAATCCCGTCGTACGTATACGCCGTTTTGGGAATTTCAAAGTCCCCGTTCGCGTATATTATATATATATATATGTACGGGGTGGCGAGGAAGGCGGCCCCACCGCCCCTATCCACTACTTTTTTTCACCGCCAGTGTAGGGGATGATCGCGGACGAGTGGACACGGAGCAAACCGTGAGCGCGATAATACCTAACCAACGCGAATCATAGTCGTATTGTTGTTTTTGTTTTCAGTTTTTTTTTTCTACTAATTTTTAGCTGTATTATTATATTATAATGTATATGGCGGATCAGACCTCGACAGTCAATTATAAACGGTTGTGCGTATACTTTATAATGTATATATAATGTAATGTATGCGCTATGTTGCGCAGCGACTGCAGAACTCGTAACAATGTGGTTCGCGAAAACTTTAAATTCCTCCCTATGCCGCCTCGACTCACGCCTCCTGCAGTGGTTTTCCATTATGACTTTCGAATATTCACGACGCTCGTCCTCAAAACAACTCTGCAATAATTACTATTACATGCACTCGACTAAACCGCATTGTTCGGTACAGACAATAATAACATACAACGTGTACGCTCTGTTCTTACGCTTAATGTTTATAGAAAATATAAAAAATAATAAAAAGTTATCACGAAGCTTTTATGAAAAAAAAAAAAATACGTTAACATTTGGAGGAGACGTTTTAAATATATCGCTTGCCACGATCGCGTAATTATACACACTCGTTGCCTTAGGCTTGACTGTCTATTTTTACTACGTATTAAATATTTATTAAAAAGGATTTTTTTTTTTCGATCATATTATAGGCTAGTCAATTTAATCATAGTTCTTTTTACACGTTTACATTTTACGATTATATTAACAAACGCCACGATTAAGTCAATTTCCAAACTATATACCATATTATTATACATATAAGTATACATAGGTTCAAGTGTCAATTATTATTACAGAAACTTTATTTAAAATAATAACTTATTTTAGCTATTAGAAAATTGATCGTATAGGATTCTAGACATTCTAGTATTCTAATTATTTATTGCGATAATTCGTCTGAAAAGTAAATATATTATGATATGAATAAATATAACTATATTTGTTTATCAAATGATTTGTTATTTTAACTTTTTGAAGAAAAAAAATGATTTATTTGACAATAACTTGTACATACTTTGGTTTAGGATTTATAGTAAGTTATAAATTATATTTCGCAATACCTATATCGACTGTTCGCGACATTTTAGGTACTAACTCCATGTTAAAATACATTTTATATAGATACACGCTGTTAGGCAATCAGGTATACTACTCGAATAACACAAAATAGTGGCGACAAGTGATGGAAATAATATTATATTGTGTACATTTCCAGTACACTATACTCTGTTTTGATTTTTTTTTTTCTCAAAAATCAATACGTTTTAGGTATCACTACTATTGGCCATTGCAACAGTGCACTAGTCGTCGTTCTATTGAAAATATTTTGTAATAATTTGGATATTTGACCAGTAATATACTTTTTTTATTTTTGTCGTTAGGCCATTTAAGCGTGTGTTAAATTACACACCACTCATAATTAGTTATAAATTAATAACTATTATAACTTGTAACATATAATAATAATAATCCAAGAGACTTAGACTTTTGAACACTCTATTGTGTAATAACATTTATAAATTTCTTACTTTTAGTGAAAAGCTCAACATTTTAAGTCTTCATACTCTCACTAGGTGCTATACGCTATATTAAACTAAATTCCATATAGATTCGTGTTCATGATATTTTTATAGATTTGTAATGTAGACATATTATATAAATTATGCATATATATCATAATAATCATGTCTAGCAACTATAATATAACAAAACCTATAGGTGCCCGTTGAAACTTGAAAATATACTAGGTTTTGAATTTTTGATTTTATTAATTGAATTTTGCAAATAAAATATTATTATGCCGGGTGCATAACTTGCGAGACATTTTAGTACATTTTAAGTTGTACAAAATAAAATATCATGCAAGTCTAATTACACAGTTGATTATTTTTTCAACAAATCTCATTATTAATATTATAGAAAAAATATTCTAAATTTTTTATACGCAGTGTTTAATATAGGAAAGCAATTGTTTTTTTTATAAACATTGAAATTAAAAATGAAGTCATACTCATGGATGCCGTGTAACAATTTTATGGGTGTTACCCTTTTAACATCACAAGCCAGCGGCTAGGAGAGCTATACACTGTATGTCCTACGCCTATGAAAAATTATTTTGAACAGTTTAGGGACGTATTTGTGTACAGTTTTATATGAATAAAGATACACTTAAAAATTATTAACAAATAAAAATTAAATATTATATAAATGTTTAGGGATATTGACTGATTCGTGTTAAATGATTCTCTCATGTATTCCTGTTTTATATTCGTTATAGAATAATACGCAATAATAATAATTGTTTAACGAAAAACTACAGACTGACTACTAAAAATTAATAATTATAGAAAATTAGAAACGCCTATTTTGTATGACATTGCGCAAACTTTTCGCAGGTTATTGTAAAAACGATGATTTCAATATTAAGTATCTACTACCTACGTACTAATTTCATTTCGTGTAGAATAGAATTAGGCACGTGCCTACGTATTAATAGCCAAATTGTACAGGTAATAACACTAATCCATGTCACTCGCTCACACCAATAACATTTTGATATAATTAATGGGAACGTATTTAATCTCAACAGTTCGAAAAGTTGACAGTTTTTTTTTTACGTTGCGCAAGTAAAAGGTAAATGTTATGTACATTTTCGAATGCTTATCGCGCTATCTTGTATTGTTGTATTATAGTACCTACCTAGGTAGTTTGTAATTCCCAAATATATAGCCATATATAATATGTATATATATGACGATTGTTGTAACTCATATTGATCATTATCTTCAAATTAGCAGTGATCAATGAAAATTCAATTACATTCAATACAGAAATTAATCGTATTTTTCATTTACCAAAAGTAGTTAATTTTACTTAACCCTCGCGCTAAATAGTATTTCTCAGAAATGACTACTAGCGGATCCGCGTAAAATAGTACGATATGAAAATTAACCCAAACGATATATTATTGTGTCCTTGGTAAAGATAAAATCCGTGTTATGATCGAAACGACCTCTTAATAACATTGTATTTGTAAATCACTTAAAAGTAGTTGTGACGGTTAGTCATACTTATACTTGGCTATTATCAAAATTAAAATTGTTATTGTCGTGTGTAAACCGCGATCATCGTCGGAACAACGGTTTCCAATATCGATCGATCTCTTTGACCGCGGAAATCCATGTCCGTAAATAAAAGAAACTGGGTGCCTGGTAAATAATTTAAAATTATAAAATATACCATACCAATATTATAAAAATATTATAGCAGTATACCGTCGGCAAAATAAAAAAGTAGCGCATTATCGTTGTCGGTTGAGCGACCCTAGTCCCCAAACAGACGTACCGACCTCGTCAAAAGTGCGCAGGCAATATCGTAATAATTAATCACTTGCTCTCATTTATAATAATTTATTATGTTTATAATATTTTTCTCTGCGGTGAATGGGTACTCCACACTATCTAATCGTGTCCACGACGTCATAAGTTCTCAATTAGAGTATGGGTATTGTTGTGAAGGCGCTTTGAGAGTAATAAGAATAATAATGTGTGTTCAGGGCCGTGTTAGAGGGTGGCAAGGAGAAAAACGACCTCGGATAGGGAAAATAATAAGGAAGCCTTCATAATCAAAAATGATGTAATAATATTGCAATAAGCTGATAAAAATAAGACAATTTGACATTTTCACTACGTACAGAGTACACTTTAAAGCAGTGGTTCTCAACCTTTTTATAACCACCTGGCACCTACCCAGTTTGAAAACGTTCATATACCCCAGTTGACTAAATAACGTTTTTTCTTCTAATCAAAAAACTTTACGACATTTTGCATGCATGGAATTTCATTTTATTAGAAACTACAAAATTATAATGACACATACATTTAGTGCATAAAAATAAAATTAAATACGTACAATTATTATTTATACCAAACAAACCAAATAATATTTAATATGACTCATTCCATTTTTTTTGCGTACCTACCACCTTCAAGCTTTCCGCGTATACCACTATTGGTACGCGCACCATGGATTGAGAAATGCTGCTTTATAGTATAAAATTATCAGTGGCAGCACATTTCATAGTTTTAAATTTTAATCACAGACAACAGAGTTAGGCCGTACCGTCACAGAATAAATTCTATTTTATTCTGTAGTACTACACGTACTACTTGAGATACTGTACAACAATCAGTACCCATTCATCGTATTTGTTATAATTTATTATTTTCTTTATTCTACACACTAGGTACACTATGTATTTTATGCACAGCAACTGTTTCCGATTAGGAGGCTTATCCACGCAAAACCTCTCATTTGGGTAGGGGGCAGAGATGGTAGCTCGCAAATCTTCGTAAAACAAAATGTGTGTGCGCGTTTGTGACGGATCGACAAAATTTATAATAATATTTACCTTCCTAAAAATAATTTATATGGTACAGGTATTTTCGAATGCGATAACGGCGCAAAGTACCTATCTAATCGGAGGATTCGGACAGCGTATGGTTGTTGTACAATGTTGAAGGTAATAATTACAAAACATCATGTTGTACACGTGTACCTGTCTAGAAAAATTAATAAACGAACACATAAATCACCGTTAACATCATTTATTTCGGTAATGGTTTTTATATTATCATACGGGCGTAGATACCATGCTTGTGGGACGTAAGCGGCTATATTTTGTTGTTGAAATAATATTATGTAACCTTTGCCTTTTCGCTATCGTAGGTGCCTTGGCTGCTGAAATTTGTCGTAATATTATCGTTGTTGTAGATAGGTACCACGATGTGGGCTCGGCCACTCAATAAAATAATAAGATAAATTGATAATAATACTAACATCTATATACATATATTATTATTATATAATCGGTGGATACTCCGAATTTCTCGGGCGGTCGCTTCAAAATTATTCCCCAAAACGTAGGAACAAAACAGAAATCGTCCGAAAAAAAATCCCGTCGAGCGCATCAGATATTGGGTGCGGTGGTGGTGGCGGGGTGTGGTCGTGTCGGTGCAGCAGTTACAGAGTTTTTACCGATGTTTTACGAACAGACAATAACTTAGCGTATTTTATGTGTGTAAATAGTATATTAGCCGAACACGAAAGTGCATAATAATAATAATAATAATAATAAAAATATGATGTCACATAATGTATTATTGAAGCGTATAATATAATCTGTTATAACCGAAATTTACATAAGATGACATCTAATCATAAAATATTATATTAATTAATAATTTGATGTTCTTTTGCCCGAGTTGTAATTTTAAGGTTTTTTTTTTTAATTTTTAATAATGGCCTACGGGAATTAATGATTTAGAGAGTAAGAAGATTCGACGAACGCGTCGAGAAAAAAAATAATAAAAACGAAAAAATAAAAAAATTATTAATCCGTGTACGAATTGAATCGAAAATTAGCTAAATCGAAGACGATACATCGATACAATAACGAACACGCATAATGCCTATTAATTATTATATTATTAGTATTGATCGTAATAATTCGTAATGTGATTTGTGTAATAAAAATATAGATACATATTATAAGATATAACCTATTATAATGTGTGCGCACTCGAGTATTCGGGAGAATTTTGTTTTAAAAGTTCGCTGAAACTTTGGTCGACTTATTTCTTTCTTTTTGTATTCAAATTCCATTTCGTATAGACTTTTTTTTAATCTCCTGCAATGAGATATTCTAAATTAACATATCGATTAGCATACACATATTGTATTATATATTATATACTTACCTGTATAGTATATATA
Organism: Myzus persicae; assembly: GCF_001856785.1. Classification (NCBI taxonomy): domain Eukaryota; kingdom Metazoa; phylum Arthropoda; class Insecta; order Hemiptera; family Aphididae; genus Myzus; species Myzus persicae. The sequence goes on from NW_019103978.1 coordinate 105,657, forward strand.
GGTGTAATTTTGTAATAATTATTGTATAATTTTTTTGTAAACATAAATCTAAAAGACTTTGATACATGATGACATAGAACCGGCGGGCCCATCAAATAGCACAATGTAACACACTAAAATATTTTAATATTGTAATCCATCATCGTAATTTATAATATAATAATAATAATTATAATAATATTAACAATTGTACATATTATTATAGTGTAATAACATTGTGAAAACGTACCATTGTCGGACTTGGTGGTTGGCATTCGTTTTGAAAAAATATATATTTCTAACCTTTAAAAAAAATAGACACCCACTCGATTCCGTCATCATTTTTTAAAAATTTTGTATTGATCTAAAGCCCGGAACTAAGACCTAAGAACTATGGCCATTAGCTGTTCGTAAGGGGAAACTGTCGAACACGTATTTTGTATGTGTGGCAAGGATGTGTTGCTAAAACCCGGGTGGTCACCCATCCGAGTGCTAGCAACGAAGGGGCTGGTACGTACGTTCAGAGCACCTCGACAGCGTCGAGCCACAATACTTTCTTTTGTTAATATAAGAAAAACTCAATGACAGCGAAACATTACCGTATAGAGATATAAGTACGTAACTTTACTTATTCAACTGACAAAATGTATTATATTATAGCATAATACACATAAAAATAATTTCAATAATATGCAATAATAATTAAACAAAAATAATAATGTACCCTCCTACTACCAGATTTATCATTTTTGTAAATGTCAACGTTTTATAAAAAAATATTATGCAAAATAAAATATATTATATACCAAAAATATAATAATATCGCCATATCCATGTAACCACCCCTTGTCACCAAACCGAACGAAAGTTCGTACCTACGCGTTGTTATTATTATTATTATTATTATTATTATTATTTATACGTTTGCTGTTTATGAATTATATGTATTTTTTTTTTCAAAAAGGGTCGGCGGATAATATGATATCACATATTTTATTTTTCGGTCGAGTACCTACTACTTTCAGCTAAATAGAAGAGCTTCGTAGTGTGTAACTTGTTAGAATTATTTTTAATAACCTAACCATGTAGATTATAATGATATACTGTTACTAATATTATACTACCTAAGTATTGTACATAATGTTACACATTTACACACATATAGTGCCTAGACCTTACCACTGTGCCTCGATTTTAGTTACATAGGTTCTATTTTTTCATTAATTTCAATGCGATACTTTTATCGTCATAATAATAATAATAATAATAATAAATATAATAACTAACATACTTGTTAAAATTATTTTACATAGGTATTTAAATACTTGAATTATAAAATTATCATTATCGTTAGTCATTCCTCTTCTAGAATTTGTAGGTACCTATACCTATACAGGATTGCTTAATGCGAAATGCATTGAATTCTCGTGGTCTTAATACTAAACATATTATTTGTTTGAACTTAATATTAATAAAAACAAAATATAAGAATATGGATTTAAAATACTTTATTCTAAAAGTAGTTGAAATGTATTTAAAATACAAAAAAAAGTATTTAAATACTTAACAAGTATGAATTAATTTTATTCATGATACTATACACACACAAACTGTAATTGTAGAAACAGTGTTTGTACCTACTACCTAATTTTTGAAAAAACTATTGACTCATCTCTATTGTGAGTACCAGAGTATGCATAGCAATATTATTATATACCTAGGAAGGTTTTTTTTAAGAAACCTTTTTTTTTATTCCTAGTTTAGTTTTTTAAATTAACAAACTTATTATAAATGCACTCTTGCTTATGGTTTGTGATAGTCGTTCAAGATATTATTATATTTATATAGTTTGAAGTATGTACAAATACAATTACTAATTAATACATATAAAAAAATATTATGTTCACGTGTTTCACGATAATAGTACTTATGAGATCTTTGATGTTGTACTTTTGGAACAACAACTATTATTGTGGTTATTATTATTATTATTATAAACATCCTTTTGTCATATATTTGTTCTTGTATTTTCAATATTTACAACTGTTAGACAGTTAAGTTTGATATATTACGTTTTGACATTTTGTATAATATTGATTTTTTTGTTAAAATAAAATAAAAAACAAAAAAAAATTGACACAAATTTCAACAAATGAGTATTATATTTTATTACCCTATAAGAAATGGTGTGTCTAATTTCCACTAAAGTAAGAATTTTACATTGAAAATTAAATATATATTTTTTTTACAGGCATTACTTTAACTATTATTACACAAATATTGGGTATGTTTACTTGGTAGAAGTTCTTGTACGTTTGTTCCATGAGAAGTTATTTGCATAAGACTTAGATCTTATGGGTCTGGTCTTGTTCTCTGCTTCTAAGTACCATTTCCATCCATTTTTCTCGCAAAAATTGATGGCATCAGCTCTGTCAACAAACTCAATCTTCATGTTTGACAACGGATCACCACTAAAAACAGAAACAATCTCATTATATCTGTATACCTAATACCTATAATATTATAATAAAAATGTGTACATACGATGATGTCCAACCCATTAATGGATTTTCCCAACGCTCTCTGTTGTCAAATTCCATCACCCAATTGTGAGTATTGTCAGTACCGGATTGCATAACATTTTTGGTGGCTTTGCTGATTTTCACAAGACGAGTCTTTACATGTTCTTCGGGTATACCAGTAACAGAACTCAAATCTACCTAAATAATTAGAAAATTAAAAAATTACCAACTTGACGCAGTGGATGTATGTGAACAACAAAAAGGTAAGGTTAATATTTTTAATGGATTTGGACATGTATCTCGAAAAAACTAAAATTGGAAAGTTAGAAAATTATATAGCTAACTTGCAAGTGGGATATAGCCGAGTAATAAAATTTATCAAGATATATTAATGTATTAAGTGTTGATAATAACAAGGATAATCATATGTTACGGATATAATTATTTCATTTTAATTTTAATCTGTAGTATAACACATTTTTATGACTATTTAATTAAAATTACTATGATAATATTATTTACTGAAATTATTATAGGTACACAATTCTAATATTATTATTTTATTTAAGTTTTAGTCATGAACTAAGATATAATCAGTGGCACTGAATCCATGTAGTAGGTGTGGGGGCCGCCTAACTTATTTTAAGAGGTGGATATACCTCCTAATATTGTTGGGTGATTGTAATCCTAAGTACACAAATATATTGTACAAATATAAAAAAGATGACTTCCTAATGCATTAATAGTTTTACAATAAATCTCCAATAGTTCTTAATAAAAGATACCTTGTAAAATACAATTAGATTGTACAAAATATTATATGCACTTATGACTTATATTTATATCTATATACAACACTACAACAAGAGCTAGTCCACGGTTTTCAGAGTGAAACATATTCATAATAGTATAATATTTACAATATATAGAGTTGTTTACAACTATATATTAGTTAAGCTACATCGCCTATACCCCTGGTATGGAAATTAAAATATTTGTATCAAGTTGGTACTTTGTTGGGTTAAGACTCAAAAGTAAAAAAATTCCCAATAGTTTTCAAAAGCGGCAGGAAAAACAAACAAATAATTGATTAAAAATGGAAGAATTTGTTTTTGTTGTAACTTAGAAAAAAATAACTGTAGATACATTAAATTGTCACTGAATGTTTATATCCATATTTTCTATACACCATAAAATATTCAAAATATTTTGACTATTGTTAAAACTATTTATAGGCATATGAAATCAATCTTTATTGTTTTACTATTAGGAAAATATTTTACTAAAATAGCAGCAATATAAATATAATATCATCTACCTACCTATATTATACTATCATATAAAATATGATGTAAGTACCTATCGTGTGAAAATGATATTTACATTGTAACTAAGGCAAATATTAATATTTTTAATACATATAGAACTAAAACAGTAGTGCTATAACTAAATAGTGCTATTTCCACTAACCAAACAATATACACACATTTACATAAATATAGGAATTTTTAAAAAATGTAACAGTTCCAATTAGTAATGGATAACATGATGTAGCTAAAAAACTAAATCAATGTCTGTGAATATTGTTTTAAGATGATAATTTTAATTTTGTAGAGGCTTGTTCTGAAGATGAACCTAATTGTTTGTGCCTTGGTGACATAGATTGTAGTTTGTCCGTATGCTATATTAATTGTCATAAATTATTTCCACCCTAATCAAATATTAAATAATGCTAAAATGTTAACATAATGCATTAAATATTTTTTAGTTTAAGGAATGATGTGAGGGATGGGGGGTTGCCGTCATGACTTGGTTCTAATATCCTGTGGGGGTAGGCAGGTATAAGTTATTGTCCATCGCAATTTGCCACACTTAAAAAAATTTAGTTTGGCGCCACTGGATATAGTTATATCTTATTCAGTGTTTTTAGTTAATTACATATTAAATTTTTAAATTTTTAACTGTATAAGTTATTAAAAATGTATGTACTAAGAATTAACATAATATGAATTTTTCTAATTAAATTATTTATTTATGATGATTATTTTTGTGGAATTATAGTAGTATAAAGTTATAGAAAATACAATATACAATTAATAATTATAACATTTATAACTCATTAGTCATATTCTATTTGATAAATTTTTTGATCGATAGTTGAATTAATAAGTTTTGACTTTTTGATTCAAAATAAATGTAAACAGTAAATTATTATTATGTCATTCTAAAGTGATAACTTTAATTAAAATATAATTGAAAATCATTTTTTTTTTAATGAACATACAATTTAAATCACACTTTTGCTAATTTTGACTGTACCTCATACATAATATGCTATTCAGATACAACTAATATAGTATCAAATTTTCTTTAAAAAAAAAATTTTAGTTAAGCTGATACCAAAATTCACTGTTAATAATTATTAACAAGGGACAAAAATATTTAATTAACAAAATAAAACTAGTATAATTTAATAACATTTTTAATTTTGTTGTAAAACAACTAATATCATTTAAACAATACCTAAAAATGTATAGATAAATGTATATTTTATAAACATTTGCCATGTGTTGCCATGTGCATTTGTAAGGTATCCAACACTTATAGGTTAACAAGCTTTAATAATATAATTAAATATAAAATGAGTAATTATAATAATGTTAATAATTCAATGCAAATGTAGTTGTGATTAGTTATACATTTTCATTATTAATATAGAAATAATGTTATATAATATAATAAACAAAAATATATTGAATTCCCACAAACCTGTAATTTTTAAATGATTAATATTTCATGTCAAGTATCAACTGATTTATGACGAATTTTAAATTTAATCTTAATCACAATATATTATATTACATTGGTAAAATGCATAAAAGTAAAGTTATAGTAATAGTAGAAGACATAAGTTAGTATTATATAAATTAATTTAAAAGGATCACACACACACATGACTGTGGGCGCCCCTATGATTTAGGCAAACATATATGTGTTTGTTGCCATCAAAAAATCTTATTTAGATAATAGAGATTATCAAACCTGTTCTTGGTCTTTCCAAAAATTATTATGCACTAGTCATTATTATTATGTAGTGTTGTCAATTCAGTAGGAAGTAAAGCAGCACAGGTGTCTTGACTCATGAGTAAGTACTTAATATACAACTTCAAATTATATTCTTTCTTATATAATAGTTTTTAACATTGAATTTAAATACATTTATGATAGGTACATAAATCTAACGTTAAATTTAAATTAAAGATCTATAAAATATGATAAACTATTTTACATCAAAATATGTGTTACTGATTATTCAACTATCATTAGATAAAAATAATCTTTTTCTACTTTTTTGTTTTTATGTATGTATTTAGGCGTTCATTAAACAATTATTCAAAATAATTGTACTTATTAGTGTATAATATTTACATGCTACCAAAGAACCCACATTTGAACTATAAATATATGTGTATATATTTTGCTTCAATTATATTATCATTATGGAATATTCATTCTTGTGTATTTTAACCAATAATGCAATCTAATAATCAGCATATTTTCTTTTAAATTAAAAGTATTTAGTGACTCCATAAAAAATTATTAAATCAAGGTTTAAAATGGGTAGAATAATGAATAAATGGGCATTATAAATTAGTATCAGTTAAATCGAACTCATCATCATAAGTGCAATTACAGTTTTTGGCGTGAGGCTGCTTTACATAATTTAAATGAAACAGATCTATAGGGGCCTCTGACCAAATGCCTTTAAAGTATATTATTTTATTTTTTACCATTTTGAACCGACGACGCCGCGGGAACTGTTTTCGCATTGCTTCCGCGAAAGTATATTATTTAATGCAAAATAATATAACATAATATATTTGTGATATTTTTTTTCATCCACTTTCTTACATTTAATATATTATAATACATTTACCTATTACTAAAATAAAAAATATTTTTACTATAACAAATTACATCATTTAGGCAGATACATTTTTATATATTGTATATTTTATAATTGTACCGTCGATTCAAAATTGCAAATTTATAAAAAAAAAATATACTTCTGTCGAGTATTGATTATATTCTAAACAAATTAAAATATTATCAGTAATGTATTGTTCAACTAATTTTTTAAGTTTTGTGGGTGAATTCAATATCTACCATGGAAAACATTCAATTAATGAATAACCCTTACATTGCTTCAGACGTATTACTACGTTCCTGAATCGTATAATATTATCATTTGGAGGCAACCTTATAATTTTAAGAAACTTCGGCCACATTATCCTAAACTTAAACAACTAAATCATATGGATCTCAAAATTTAAATTTAAAAATAAAAAAAAATTTTATTTTATGTAGCATATACAAGTTGCAGAACATAATTGGTATAGCAGTGAAAAAGTTAAACTTTAGAAAATAATTTCTTATAATAATGACTACTGAATTATGTAGAATAGATAACTGATGAAAGATTTAATACTTCAATTAAAATACAAACTTTGAACCCCTCAAATTGTGCCTATGCTCGTCATATGTAAATGGATTTATGTATTTAGTTGCCATAGCCAGTATTACACTGGTTTTTGTAGATCCACAAAAATTCCATAAAAATAAAAGAAAAATATTTTTTAATCTTTAATGACAAACTATTGTAATACCAGCTTAAGACAATATTATACTTGTTAAAATCTAATATGCAACAGAAACTATTATTATCTCAATCACTGGATGACAATGAATTAGATAATAAACTATACATATTTTATTTAAATTCTACTAGTTTTAGTATAATTTTGAGTCACATACTTTGCTGTCGACCTCGATATAATTCTGAACACTTGTGTTGGGTGTCTTTCCAATGACATTATTAGTGTCCAACAAAAGTGACTCTTTTTTGGTGTAAACTTGTTCTAATCCCTTGTCTTCTTTAGCTAATCGGACAGCACCAGTAAACAGTCCTCTTGTAGCCCTGTGCAATTTGCAAAATGTCATGTAAAACTAAATAGGTACTAGGTTGCCCAAAATGTCAAATACTCAAATATTTATTAAAATTGGGTATGTATTGCGGTAGGTTCTACTTACGACGTTGACGACGGCAAACCCGCATTTCTGATCACTTTATTTGCAGATTGTTTCAGTAAATTGAAAGCCATATTATTAGTCGACTTTTAATTTTATATGTCTGACACAAGCAGATCGCGAAAAATAAAAAAAATAATATAGAATTCTCAATATAGAATTTTCCGCAGTCGAAGTTCGTAGTTTCGTACTCCGTTGTACATCTGATAATTAGTGATTAGAAAGGTGGCTGATAGCTGCCCCGCTACCACACAGCTGAGATAAGGTTACCTTTTACCTTAACCTGTTTACTGAATTTTGCAGGTTATAAATATCACGCGCGCAGAATTTCAAACGATTCTAATATTTTATTATGATTTATGGCTGAATCAACTGATATGGACACGGATGCCTATTTTTCCAGCTATGGTGACCTGGAGGTAAATTCATACCTCTACTGACGTCCCTATCCGAGGCAGATTTTAGAGTGTTCTCACTTTCTCAATGAATATTGTGTACATTTCAGGTTCACAAGTTAATGATAAAGGACTCGGCTAGGACCGAGGCGTACAAAAATGCTATCCTATCCAACCGCTCGTTGTTCGAGGGTAAAATCGTGTTGGATGTGGGAGCAGGCACCGGGATACTATCCATATTCTGCGCACAAGCTGGAGCCTCTAAGGTGTTCGCAGTCGAAGCCAGCAAGACGGCCGAAATGGCCAGAGAGCTAGTAGCCGAGAACCATTTTTCAGATACTATCGAAGTGTGTACATACATTAAATGACGATAATAATTATTTATAAATGACTACTGAGGCGCGCATCAAGGTGCATTGATATCATTCCACCTTGGCGCGCGAATTATTTCCTATCTTATTCTAATCACTCTTTTTTATTTACAGGTGGTTTACAGCAAAGTGGAGGATGTAACTCTGCCCTTTAAGGTGGACATTATTGTTTCCGAGTGGATGGGCTTTTACATGTTGCATGAAAGCATGCTGGACAGCGTTATCGTGGCGCGGGACAAGTTTTTGAAACCAGACGGCCTGATGTTTCCGTCTCATTGTACGCTCTATGCATCTCCATGCGCATTACCAGATCTATATTCGGAGTGGGACAATGTCTGTGGTGTAAAAATGAGATCATTTGCACAAGCCTTGCGCAGATTATACTTGAACAGACCAAAAATCATGAGCATACAAGTTGAGAATATGCTCGCTCATAATGTCAATCCCATTGTAGAGTTTAATCTTAAGAATTGCCAACCACAACAGCTTGACAAAATCACTGCACAACGATATACAACTGTTGTTGAGAAAAGTGGAATTTATCAAGGAGTTTGTTTTTGGTTTGATGTACAGTTCCCAACTACTAATATTACTCTGAGCACTTCACCCCCATCGCCAATAACACATTGGAAACAGACAATCATAGTACTGCCAACACAAATAGAAGTAGAAGAAGGTGATGCTGTAATGTTTAATGTCGAATTCCAACGCAACAGTACAAATTCAAGACATTACAGTATTAATCTAGAAATGCTGGACTCTCAACAAGAAACACACCCAAACCCATGTGATTGCAATCACACTAAATGTAAAATTATTAAAACATTTTTATCAGTTACAAAAAATATTTCTGATGATGAGGATTCAAGTAATGATGAGTAAAATGAGAACAGATCATAAGTTATGGTATTAAATATATATAATTGAACAATTATATATAATGACAATGTGCAAATTACAATTGACTGTTAATTTAATATGAATTATATTTTTTACGTAATTTACCAAAACAAAAATTAATAATTTTAATAAACTTTGTTTTCAATATTTTTGTACAATACGTGCTACCTAAGAAAATCTAAGAGAATAAAAATGTTGTTTTCTGGTTTTAACTACCATGTTTCATAGATAAATATTTTTTTTGGTCTCCTCGGGTACTGCTGATTCATAACTCAAAAATGTTATTTATGCTGATTTATTCTTCATATTCCCACTTAAAATCTTCCTAAAAACAAATTAATGAGTTAGTAACAATCAACTCTACTTTAAAATATCTTGTACAAACAATATTTGTTGTATTAAATAAGGCAAGTCCCATATTGTTACATAAAATAAATTACTAACTTAGTTAACAGTGAAGTATTCTTAATTTATTTTATGTTGTGTAAAAAGACATACTATTTATATATATTTTGTACTAATTTATTTTTAATTTGAAGGTACCTACATAAATAGTTTATAGTGACGCAAAAATTGAAACCAAAATTTGTATCAAGGTACTAAATACTAATTATATTATAGGTTATGACTTTCTAAGAATATGACATAATAAGCTGTTAGTTATACAAAGTAAGCAAATTAAATTTTAAGATATTAAGCATAAAGTAGGTAAATATTTATCTTGATCTTTACTAGATACCATGAAATGAAGTATAGGTGATAATTAACCTTTTTGATATTTATAATTTAAATACAATTTTACGACCGATATTTATAATTTATGTACGTCTTCTCTAAAAAAAATATGGTGTTAAAATTTAGACTTAAATTGATTCCAAATTTATAAATTGGTTTTAATTTTCCTTGGTTAAGTGTTAAAATTTTACTTGTTTGAAAAGTCAACATTTTGATTGCAAACTTAATGCACTTGTAAACATATTATTAGTACCATTGATTATAAATATTAGTACCTACCTATAAAAATGTTGATGATATTTTCTAATAATTATACTTAAAACAATATTTAAATAATTTAAATTGATACCTTTCAGGTACATAGTCTATAAAAAATCAGTCGCATTCATTTATTATTATTCAATTTCAATTATAAAATGTAATTTTGTTTTTAGTTATTACCTATTAAATGTTATTAATATACACCTGGATGAACATACTAATTTATAAAGTTGACTGTATTATGACCACTATGTTGAATGTTTTTGGAAATTATGAATCAAAGTAAATATTATGTAGGTACCTATAGGAAAGTATAGTAATTAGTAGGTAACATTTTTGGGCAATTTGTATTATGTATTTTTCACAGATATGTAACCCTTTTCTTAAAGTATTATCTGTAAAATTGTAAAATAAAGAATTACAGTTACCTAATTAGATTCAACAAATCTAGAGATATAAAAAGGAAGTTTCTGAAATACTTCATAATCAAAAGTATACAAGTATCAAGATATTCAAGAAGAAAAATTTGATACGTATCACTTGTATATTGCACTTGAAACTTCTTGAATGCTCAAAATTGAACGATACGTATCGAAACACTCCAATTTCTTCCTCGAAAATCTATCTTGTACATAAATTATTAGTTGATGGTTAGGTTGGTTATTGGTTATAATTACGAATTGTATTGTTATATTTAGTAAACAGCTAAAGCCATGTACAATTAAATTAAGAAATATATACCTAATAACATAGTTTTTTTTATTACTTTATAATAGACTGTAAATTACACCTGTATTTCTATAGGTTGCTATTCAAAATTAGAAGTTAAAAATAAAAAAATTCAAATTTCAGACACAAATGTTAGGAGCTTACTATCATCTATCTTAGTTTTTGGTATAACAACTGAGAAATTCCAAGAAAATTCAATTTCCTCTTATTTTTTGGAGTATTCCAATATTTACAATTATCAATCTTGTCCATGTCCATCCCACAAAAAACTCAACATAAATATGTAAAGTAAATATTTAATATCTAACCTTGATAAAATGTTCCTTTATATGCTAAAAAGATGCGAGGCATTTCGTTGGGAAGTGAAACAGGACAAATCTCTGGAACTCAGAAATTACATGAATAACTGATGTCATTTTATCCTTATTTATAATTTTTCCGTTATAAAAATACAAAAGTTAAATATAAAATTACTTATCTTCAATTAACAATGAAATGTATAATATTTTGGGGGAAATTATTTTAATTTTAAATAGGTACTTAAGAATAAAAAGTGAAGAAAAATTTTAAAATTTTAAAGTGGTTTCCTAATATTTTAATCTAATGTATTACTTTTTAATTTATAGTTAGGCGTTTTTTAGACCTATATGTGTCTAGAACATCAGAAACCTAAATTTTAGTTTTTGTCAAAAGATCATTCATGTTAGTAGTTAGTTAATTCACTTACAATATATATATATATAGGTATACATGTTTACTGTTTAGACATATTGCTAAACAAAGTTCTTCCACCATCCACAATGCATCCTTTAAATTTCTTGCCATTTTCATATATATTCTCTTTTACTTAGATTATGTACCATATAGTTAGTTCGGCGTAACAGGTAATCATCATCTGATCACATGCTATGTACATTGTGCTCGTAATATTTGCTAAATTAATGACAATTGCTAAATTAAATTCAAAACTTTATTTTTAAAAAAAAATGAACTAAAACAACACTCATGACATTTTATCATGGAGTTCCTCTCAGAGATCGATTACCTATATTTCCTATTTTCCCCTCGTCTTCGAGTTCCGCTTCAATGAATCTACGAATCCTCATTGGTGCAGCAGTTCTTCAACCGGAACACAACAAAATATAGTAATATGTCTTTGAAGTTTTAGCTATGACTGCGCTTCTCTGTTCGTGTGTCAGAAACTGATTCCTGTAGGGATATCGCGAGGACGATGCGAAACTATAGAATCGTTAATGCGTCGATCGGCCAAGAGTCGACGTGTGCTCAGTAGTCTGTACTTATGTCTTTATGGAGAACCTGAGGACGACAAAAGGTTAGCTAAAATAGATAGTCACTAATTGATAAACAGCATACCTATTTCACACGTATCGACGATCTCCATAAAACAAATAAAATGGCCAGCACGGATACCGGTTGGTTAGATAGGGCGAAGAATCTCGTCGGTGACCAAAAATGTCATACCTGTAATTGTCCAGATCAATATAGATCCGTAAGCCGAAAGTCCAAAAGCATCTACTCGGAAATCGTACCTATAAGGCAATATATTAAGTGATACTTTATTACAATAATTTAGTTGTCGGTGACTGGGGACTTACTAAAATCATGGCGTGGTGAACGGCGGTCAGAACTGTCCAACACTTTTACAGCAGTACAGCAAGTCTACAACTGGCAACTGCGCCGGCAATCGCTACCTATTCAGTATTCATTCGATGTGATGAACGCAGCACGGATCTCCGAACAAGAATAATCGAATAATGGCTGACAGTGTTGTGCTTGAGGGATCGTGGCGGGGATCGTTTCCCGGTACTCGGCGATGCACAGGTAATTGGCAGGAGAAGTGGGTGAGAGGAGGGCTAGAAACCACCCGCCGCCGAGTTCACCGAGACTATGAAAAGGACCAAAGAGGGTAGGTCGGGTCGGGTCTCGTTCACGGTCCGGCGAGTGATCACTGTATTATATAATGGTGAAAACTGAAAAGGTCAGTGGTGGGTAGTCAGACGGTTTCTAGGCCGCCTTTTATCGTCGTCGTAGCTTGTCGATAATAAAGGTATCAAACATTTTGGGAATGTAGAAACGATACGTACCTACCCGTCGATCGTACTAACAAAACTGTTTGAGCGATATTGAACACACGACAGCAGTGCACGATAGCGTGTAATTAGCTATTATATTATTATTATTATTATTATTATTATTATTGGGATTGTTAGGGGATGATATTGGCGTAGGTATACTTATTGCGGGGCCTGATTTACGCATGTGCGGGGCACGAGCAGTCTTACACAGCCGCATAGGATCTCCTTGAGCCTTAAACTATAAAATATAGTCAGTTGGTTGTAATGACTTAAATTGGAGAGGGGATTGTGTACTTATATGGGTCCTTCAAAAGTTATTGAACTTACCCAAGCTCCGATATTGCTTCGTAGGATCTTAATTTTTATTGATTAGGTACCTAAAAATAACTACAATAAATACTTATATTGTAATTTTATTTGATTACTTTTTCTTCGTAACATTTTTATGACAGTCGACAAAATAGTTGAATACATTCCTTTCATACGATTCCCCATAAAAAGCTCAAAAATTGAGTCAAAATATCTTGAAAATCGTATCAAGTATATGAATAGATATATAAACAAATGGTGTAAATTTCAAGTATCTGCAGTTATTCGTTTTTAAATAACGACAAAATAAGAAAATCACAATTCAATTTTTTTTTTGATAAGACAAATTTATAAGGAATCTTGTATTGTATTTTAAAATCTGAGATATAAAAAGAAAAATTCTTATGAATTTCTAACTGAAAATAATATGCAAATATTTGTGATTTTACGAATTTTGTCAAAATTCAAAATTCAAATGCTATTGTTGAATATTGTGGATGTACGCTCAATTTTCACTAACAACAACTTACGAGGTACCTTGTATTAAATTTTCAAGTTTTTTGACCTAGAATTTTATTAGTTTAAAAAAAACTAATAAAATCAAGCATTTCATATTTTATAATAGTTTAACAAGAATCAAAATATTTTGAACATTTTATCTTGTATGGAAAATGCGGATAGGTATTAACATTCAGTGAAAATTGCATGTATCCAAGGTGTCTTCTTTAGAGTTACACAATAAAACCAAAATCAATTTTGAGTGAAAAATTCCCGTTTTCATTAATTTTTTGTTTATACTTCTTGCTGCTTTTGAAAATTTTGAAAAAATTGAAACATTTTTACTTCCCCGAGTGGTGATGACAGACACGAGACAAAAAAAAACACAGAATGTATTGAACAATTAATCGCTACGCTTTGAATCTAATTAAGTAACTATAAAAAAATAAAATAATGGCTAAAGGTAGGTTCAATTGAATAATTAATTACATTATAATCAAACTGAGAATCCAGCATTTTTAAAAAACTTAATACACTAGTAATAATAGTTCATGAAAATGCATTTAAAATAATTTTCGGATCTACTGGAATTATATTATTCCTTTGTAAGAATTGAAGTAATTCTAAACAAGGACTAGTTAATATCCCTATATTTAGAGTGATGGGCAATTTCTAAACGAAATACTATTTATAAAATTTATTTTGTATTTAAATTCAAATATAAATGAGTAATGACACGATTTAGGAATTATGAATACATTTTAAAAGTTTTCTTAATATCATAATGCTGTAATCACATATCTTAAAACAAATGGAAAATAAGTACCTATCTGCGAAAAATACACTAGTTAGACCTTACTCCCTTAGAATTTAATACCTATACGCCCTATCAAAAAAAAAAAAAAATAAGCCCGAAAATGTGTGTGTATAAAAAATTAAAACCTGTTGTTTCAAATTGAAACACTTATTTTAAAGTGAAAACTCTAGAGTTGATAAAGGAATCTCACAGCAGAATATCAGATACTATAGATTGTGAATTATTAAGTATACTGGATGTAGTCAAGGAATTACAATATCTTTGTATGGGAACAACTCAATAGAAGCTAAACAAAATAAAATATTAAACGTTCAATGATAAAAACAGCACCTTCAACTATGGTGGTGAAAGAATTTAACTTTTCTGCTCATTCCTCCATTAGAAAATACAAAATGTCCTCACTCCTATACTACAATGATTTTTCTTAAATTTTTTTTTAGTGGTTGAGATATTAATAGAATAACGATTCTTGTGAATATCTTTAATGAAAAAAAAATTGGAAAAGAAAAAAAGATGAAAATCTACAAAAATTGCATATGGTTCCTAAATAATAGATCGTAATAAATCGTGGTTTTAAGTTTAGCAGATCTTTAGAATCTAATCCTATAATTGATGTAGCATACTGTAAGCTGTAAGGAGTTAAGACTTAAAAGTTCTAGGGTTTGTTGAGTAACTGAAGAATTTAGCATTTAAAAGCTAAGTTACAACATTGTCTAATGCTAATTTAAGAGTACTATAGGTCAATCATTTAGGAGCTGTATACTGCCAATGGTATTCTTCACTTTGAGAGACCAATCATTGGTTACCAATGTAAATTTGATGCTACCTAATTTTATTATGGATATCCTATGCAACGCCGGCGGAAGAGCAGGGCAGAAGGGGCAGCTGCCCTGGGCCCCACCATTTTAGGGGCCCCGTTCCTTTCATGGCATTTGATGATTTTTAAGCCTATAATTTTCTTTTTCAAATTAAAAATAAGAGTCCCGTCGGCACGGGCAACTTGTGGGTTTTTAATATAGTAATCGGAATATCTATAATAAACGAGCGAGAGTAAAAATACATTATAATGCCTACCTACGACGCCGACGTCCAAAACAATTTTGATGTTATAACCTTATATTTTAATTCAAATTTTTGCGCAAAACTTGTAATTAGTGTACTTAGTGTACCTCAACATTTAATTGGAACATATTTCATTTTAATACGAAAAATGTATCCAACAGAGTATATAAGCAAACAAATATCTATAGTTTAATGTTTTAAGAAATAAATACATATTGAAGAGTGTACTTTTAGTGCTTAAATACTTTGTTTAATTGTGTACCTACATAAAAAAAAATATTTTTAGGTAAGTTACGTAAGTAAAATAGAAAAAATGTCTTACTAGTACCTGAGTGAGAAGCAGCTAGAAAAATTATTTTGCCTCACGACAAAAAAATGTCTTGGGCCCATGAAAAAAATTTGCCCCGAGCCCCGCAAAACCTGCCGCCAGCGCTGATCCCATGTCATCCTAATGATCACACTCCTGTCATAATTCTTGAAATCTTGAATTATCTTCTTCCAGTCTATCTTTAACTTACTGTTAGTGTATAAATATGTTGGGTATGATATTACTAAGCGGTCTGCTTTCAAACAATGTAGACTCTCATTCTATAACTTTTAAGTTCCAAATAATTATGAAGTTCATTTTTTCCAAATCAAAAGTAATTATATGAAAAATGAGGCACTTTAAGTCTATTAGCAATGTGACTATCAGACTCACTACTCTACTTTTGTATAACATTTATTATTTTAATCTAATTTGTATCTACAATAGTTTGTATTGATAGAGCGTAGCCTATAAATTATAAATAAATACAAGTGACTTAAAAAGACACAATACCCCCAAGTGTTGTGTTCATCTTACAAGCATACAACATAAAAAATTTATGTTTAGCAATTCCAATTTTAGTAAACATTAAAAATAAGAGCAAATTGATCTATTATCAAACTAAAAGTTAGGTATTATCTGTGCTTTCTCATAAGATTTTTTAAGCAATTTATTAGTAAGAAAAATATTACAAATTCAAAATTCTCATTATTTGTTTAAAAAATTAAATATTGTTTAAGCACACATGAAAGCATAGATAACATTCTTTCCTAACCTTTGAAAATAGGTCAATTCTCTCTATTATTAGAGGTATTACATAAATTGGATATGTTGTTCATTTCTAAGATGAAAACAACACATACAGATGTAGTTTCTCCTTAAATATACAGATTGCAGTACAATTTATACAAAAAATTAAATGTTAACAACTTTAAGATAGTTAATAATGTTTGGTACATATGGGCTAAATTTATATTAGGAGTAAACTGATTGAATAAAATCATTTACAATCACTCTCAAAAATTCAAATAAATAATTAAACTTTCCCCTAAAAAATCTTATATAAAAGTATAATTAAAATAATAATGGCTCAAAATATATAATTAATTATACACATTATAATTTTAGTTAAACAAAAAATGTATTTGCATGTTATAATAATTAACCTAAATTTTTTTTTTATCAATTTAGAAAAAATAGTTAAAATTATTTTATATATTTATCCATAAATTTTCTATGAAAATCTGAGCGTATGCAATCATTTATAAATGTAGTGTTCTTTTCTGGTTCTGTGCGAGCACAATTTTTAAATACCACATCATCATTCCAGCGTCTCTTGACTTTTTGGTTAATTTTGGGTACTGCTGATCCTCCTCCATAGCTTAGTAACGGATTTCCTTGAAGAATATTTTGGATTCTGATTTGTTCCTCAGCTTCACGTTTATCTGCTTCCTGTTAAATTGAGAAAATAACAAAATATTATTGATTATATATTTATGCCTCTATATTAACTTGTTTAAGCCCATTTAAAAATTATAATGTTTATTACTATTATTTTTACCAAATT
The DNA here is from genome assembly GCF_001856785.1 of Myzus persicae. Lineage (NCBI taxonomy): Eukaryota > Metazoa > Arthropoda > Insecta > Hemiptera > Aphididae > Myzus > Myzus persicae. Next base: position 123,293 of record NW_019103978.1, read on the forward strand.
GTATGGCTTTTAACAACAATTTAATCAAGGAAAATGCAAGCGGATTTTTGGATTGTATTATGAAGACCAAATTCTGTTTACTCGAAACTTCCCAAAAAAAGGAAACACAATTATGTAAAAATTTAAGAATTATTTGTTTTAGTAAGTTTTTTGAGACATACCAGGTGATTCTTCAATCATGAACTAATCATTATTTTAAGAACTTTTAGTTTTTGAAAATATTTTTTTTACTTACATAATATTATAATAATATAAGTATTTTACTGTTTTGTACAATAACACACATTTTTTCTTAATATTTTAAATTGGAATGTTAATAAATTATAGTATCTTGATATGCAAAATCAAATTTTGAATAAATAGTTTATGAGTTAAGTATAGGTATGTTAGAAGAGCGAAATAGTGGACCAACATTTTGCAAGGACCGGGAGAATCACTACACTTTGCTCATCTAAACTTAAAATATCTATAAGTTATAGACTACATATCCCAAATGTTTAGTTTCAAAATAACCTGAATAATATTCTGCTTTGGAATATAAATTTAAAAATATAGGTTATCGTACATACAAATCATTGTTTTTTACTATTTAAGATTATACACATTTTTTTAAAATTTTTTAATAATTTATGAATTAATGAATGGTTCATTAGTTCATGATAAAAAAATCAGCTTGCACTATGCAATTTTAAACCAGGACCTATTACACATTTCATAACTTGTAAACATTTTCATGCATACATATACATAATAAGTATATTGATTATGTACAATTATTCTAAATTGTATTATTTATGTGAAAATAATTAAATTTAAGATTTCGTTACTACTTCATGTGACAATCTGACATAATAGTATTATGTAATAGTCGATTTGCTACAGTGATACAGTATAATTTAACCATTTACACATTGGTATAACTAAATGACTCACTATTTATATATCAAAGATTTTACTTTTTACTAATCAAACACTTAAAAAATATATAGTAAATTATAATATACTGAGATATGTTACCATACGAGCTTCTTCAGCCATTCTTTCTTTTTTAATTTTTTGTAATTCTAACATTAATTCTTCAGCATCATCTTCACTATCATCATCATCTGATGCATCTAAATCTAGAGGATCATCGACATCCAATGTTGCAATCGGAACATGTTCAGGACGTATTTTTTTCCTGAATAATAATAATTTTATTAATTTAAGTTTAAATATTACTTATATTATTGCACTTACAGCGGGGGTTCACCTCCTATTGCTTTAGTCCCAACATTTTTTTCTTTTTCTTCGAGTACTTTGGCAAAATCTTGCTTCTGAAGCTCTTCAGTTGTGCCCTGTCCAGGTTCCCTACACAAAACAATGATAACATGCATTAGATGGTAACTGGATTATTACAAACAATGAATGCAAAATACCTGTATTTTAATTTTGTGTGTGACGGTAAATCCCTGCTGGAATATTGTACAGACAAGGCACTGAGATCATTTTCTCCACGGCCCTGGCCACCGCGGGCTGGTTCAAACGTCGGTCGGGCAGCAGTCGTCATGTCTTGAGGAGAAAAAAATAAGTTGTAAAATTATGGATTAACAATTTCCGTTCGGTAGTAAGAATCACAAAAGATTGTAGATTTGTAGCACGATTACAGACTACAACAGTAAACTGTAGATGATACAGTTTACTATCACTGTACCATCTTTAACCGTGCTATGTAGACATGTAGTTACCAGTTACCGCGGCTATATTATAATATACAATATACTCAAGATTCTAAAGAACTTCTTTATAATCGTGATCATACAGAATATCCTATGGTCTATAATTATGTTAGGTATCTATAGCTGTGGTAGTCACTACTTACTTGCAAGCTGCTAATTAAAACTTGAAACACTGTAGTTTTTTACTTTGAACTGTTGTGGAGTGTAGTGTATCAACGAAAGTTGAACGAATAAAGATTGTGCAGTAAATAATGATTGGTATGAAGATTATAGCACAGACAGATAGTAGATTAGTAGATTACTGTTCTCCAGGAGGCCAAGACAAGACCGAACTCATAGGACCGCCCACTTGGAAAAACGTTTCACGCCATTGAATAGCCATTAGCCACAGCCACAGGCAGCGCTGCGGTCGCATTGATTGCTGCTTTAAACACGGTAGGTATGTGCTTTAACCAAAATACTATAAGCTTGTGCACAATAATTAAGATGTTGTTCTGTGGTAGTAGGTATATAGGGATTGTTCATGTCAGGTATTACTTACCTATTATGTTATTTTGAAAAACAAAATGAATTATTTTGAACCATGGTCCACGGCCCACTAAAAATTGTACAGTGTACAATTAAACATTCATATCTACGTACATGTACAAATGCCAAATACGTCGTATATTTTATAAATATATTTTAATTAATGCGTTCTTAACTAAATCATTCAATCCGTTAATGCTATTTAGTATTTAGGAACCTATCACTGTTATATATAATACGATTTATGATATAACCAGGTATAACTATGGTCATGACTACTTAGGTTAGGTTACGAGGCCGTCGTCATGACACAAAGTATACCTATGTATTATTATGTACCTACTTTTAGTCATGACTATAGTTTGTATACACCGTGTGTCCGCAGAAATAGAGTACATTTTATCACTCATTACCCTGTAAATAATTTTCAATTGTGTTTGCGGGACATTCAAATAGAATAATGGATCATATATTTCTACGACTTACAATTTTTTTAACTCATGTATTTTGAGCATGCACATTGCACAACACAACTTCAAATTTTTTTTCATGGCAACTCCTATTTTGAATACAATTTTAGGTTTGATCGTTTTTCTTTCAGGTAATTTTGATAGATCAACTTGTATTATAAACTCAAAATTGGCAAAATTAGAGCAAGGTATAATGAAAAATATAAAAAAATTAATTTACTACATTTTTTTTTTAATAATTGTACTTATTTTTTCCTTCTATTTTCTTAACACTATGATAACATAATGAATTATATTAAAATAAAATACTTCGTCTTTTGGTTTCTTTTGGTTTCATAAAGAGTAATTAATGTATTACTTTAATTTAATCATAACAAGTTTGATTGTATCGTGGTATTTAGAAAGAAAGAACAAATAAAACTAAACCTGCAGATCAAATATTGTACACTAAGCCAATTGTTTGTTTAGAATACAAGTTAATAGATCAAAAATTACTTAGAAAATATGATAATCCAAAAACGATGTTCAAAATGTGAAGTTGTGTTGCCCATGTACAAAATGCATGAGTTAAAAAAATGTAAATAAATGTAGTGTAAATATTATATTGTAACTATCAAGTTATAATTATAAAGTTAAAATATTAATCTATATATATAAGAATCTAACTTGATTTTGGAGACGAAGGAAACCGGTTTTGAAACCTCATTATAATAATAATAATTAACTAATTACCAATTATTTTCATATTATATTCACCGATAACGATGTCTGTTTCTTTTTTTAAATTTTTTTTTTATTTTATAATCATTGTATTATTTGTGTAACCAAAAAATAGTCTTATGATTTTAAATTAAATTATAAAAAAATAATTTCTTCCGGAGGAAGGTCGGGCAACTAGTTTTTATATAAGAAATATACAATATAATAAGAATATGTGCTATATAAGCAATTTATTAATACATGAAAAAGGGTGAAGGAAGAAACCATCCAGTGATCGAACTTCCTTTTGATTATATAGGTATCAATATATATTTTTTCCGTTGTTATCATTGGTTATATTATTTATTATCGTTCAGAAGATCTCTTTACCAATTTCTTTTTAGATGCCGTGGTGGGATTCCAGGAATTATGTGAGTGGCTAGATGCCTAGATCGGATGTAAGAGAGTTGGGATGAAAAGCATGTTTTTTGAAAACACATTTATATTACGTTTTAGCTTCATCGTAAATAGTTTTTATTTTTAAGTCAGAGTGGAGAATAAAATTTGAAATATATAAGGAGGGGTGTTGGTGATAGATCGTAGGATTTTGTTTACATTTTGTTGAGATTGGATTTTTTAGCATTTCCCAAGAGTTGGAGGTCATATGTGATATGTTCACATTGGTTTAATTACGGATTTGATATTTAATTTGGTATGTTTATTAGTTAATAATGTTTTTAGCAACCGGAGTAAGAGTAACCCTAGATACTTAACCGATTGGGAAAAAATAATAGGGATGTCAGCGAAGAAAACGTCATGCGCAGGATATGTGGCAAGGTGGAGAGTAGGTACAGGAAGTGTGTAGCAATTTTGATTAATTTTCCTGAACTCGGCATTTATAAATTATAATACCAGTTTTACATTAAATTAAGGTGATATTGAAGGTTTAGGCGAGAAGAAATTCGGTCTTCCGAGTATTGCCATAATTGCCTTGTCGTCTGCGAACTTAGCTACAGTAGAGGGAGAAGGAGAAGAGAGGTAAAAATTAAAATACATAGACTGAAAAAAATGTATTATTTATTATTACTATTATTATAATGTAGGTATTATTAATATAGTATTATAAAATTACCTATGCTACCTAATAGGTACCTATTTTATGGACATATTGTTTATACCAATGTTTAAAATAATGTTGGTTATTTTTGTGCTATTTATAGACTTCAATGATTTACACTCGGGAATAAATGAAGAAGAATAAGAGTTGTATGTAAACATCTGAAATAGAAAATACCCGGTGTGTCTTTAGGAGTAAAATCATGGGGCAGCAACCATCTTGAATAATATTTTTTATTCAATTACACTTGATCTAATGAAGCCTGGAAGCAGTTGGTAGACACATATATATACTAATTATATATAAAATATATAAGTATTATGCATAGTAAATAGTATTTATCTGTGTTGGTAGATAAAATAACAAAACTGGAATTGATACCCCTCGCTAAAATGAAATCTATGGAAAATCAGATGATATCAGATAACAAAGATTTTTATAAAATAACATAATACAGAAATTAGTTATACCAAACCGATCAATTTGGTGACGAACCGGTCACTCATTTTTGTGTGACCATCGTCCATCTCTAATAAACGGTTATAATTGATAATCCCTTCCATAATTATTAGCTCTCCTAATGAATGGCACATGCTATCACACAATGTATACATCAAACGATGAGAATAAAGATTCGATGAAAAAAAAAATTATTTTGGTACAGGAGGGAGTTAGCTATTATTATCAAACGAATATCTGGAATATGATTTATCAATAGACGATAGACCTTATGCTAAATATAAAGTCTAAAGACTTACAGAATGATATGAATCATCTATGGCAATCGCTAATTATCACCATTCGTCATAGATGATTAACAATTGTAATTATTTCAATGATCAAAAATAAATAAGGTATCAAATGTTAAATAAGTCGTTAAGCTAGATTAAGCGTTGGCACTTTAAGAATGGTACGGCTAGGTATCTCCAGAAGTCGATGCTTACACATAAGTTTGTTTTTATATTATCTGGGGCTTAAACTTTAAATAAATATTCATTGGAACCACGATTTAAGATATCTTAATTCGTGATTGGAACGAACCAGCTACTAACTGAGTGACGCGAGCCCAAACAATCTAAATGCTACCTTATTTTCCCCACTCACAGGTTAAATGTACCTATTTTGCCTATACTTTACGCCGTGGCGCGCCGGAGACACCGGGTAACACAAGTTTTTTTTTTTTGTAACATAGAATAAAAAACTTATGAACAAAAAAAAAAATTTCAATAATATCATAAAACATACTAATTACTAATATAGGTTGATAAAAGAACTTTGATCAGAAACGTTTATTGTATACAATGATTTTTATAACATTGAATTCAAATTTAACACATCCATTACAGTGACTCATGTCTCACACAACGCCTAATGTATATCAGAATGGTACTTACTTGCCCACCTTTTATTATATTTATTTGTCTACCATTTGCTACAAAACTTTTGTACAGCAACACTTACCCAAAATATCATTATTTCTGTCATGACAAATTATAATAAAAATACACCTATGTTCTAAACATATACATATTATTATTAATTCTTATTATCTACAACAGTTTTTAAACAAATTACTTGACATGATATGAATATTAAATATAATTGAAGTCATTTTAGTAAATAAGTAGGACATATATCAGGATTATATTGAAAAAAGTAGGTATAGGTACTATCATTTTTTTCAGTGGTTTTAAGTTTAAAAGTCCTACGACATAAATTACTTAATACAATCCAAGAATGGAGGGGTCTCCAGATCCAGGTTAAGATTAAATTCAATTTATTTTGTGGATATATATTGGTTGTCACTGGTTTGCTATTAAAATAATATATATGCTCTATATATTCTATTCAATGATTGTATAAAATGTAAAAAATTAAGACATAATGTTAATGCCGTGATGGATTTATAATGTTTTCAAAATATTATAAATAATGTAAGTATAAATAAAGCGTTAAAAAAATTCTTAAAAGTTCCGATAAATTCAACATGCCATTTTTAAATTGTTTAATACTTCTTTCATCTTTGGTTAATTTTGATAGCTTTAAACTACCACCAACACTTCGTAATCATTCAGAGGTATTTCCTCACCGCCATATGGTACATAACAAACACTGTGACTAGGTTGAACCTGTAACAATAACCAAATCATATTAAAATTTATAAATTCATTTTAGTGACAGTAGGTATGTTTTTTTTTTAAATATATAATATTATGTCTTATTATAAAATGTAATTTTAAATGTTCAACAATATTTTTATCCTATTAAAAACAGAACTAAAATAGAAATAAGAGCGGGTATCATGGAAACTGATGTACTGCATATTGTCATGGATAATCCTCAACTAACATTGGTTATGCACAGGATTATCTGCCATGTTAATTTAGCAATACATCGAGTAGTTTTTCTAAACACATAGTTGAAACTATATTAAATTCATTTATTCAATAGAATATTGCAAAAGTATATTTTAAAGTTAAAAAACATTATGAACTATTTACTAATAAGTTAACGATTTTCCTCCCAATAAATAAATACATTTTGTTGTAGCATAACATCTACAATATAATAAAAACTTTATTACTCATTCATATAGATAATTTAATTTATCTACAAATGTAACTAAAATATGAATACAGACATAAAGTTCTTTCAGTTATAATATATATCATGATTAAAGATTAGATATTATCTTAAAATGTGATGTATACCTATTGGGTATTACAAGCTAATGAAATGTATACAGTGTGTTATAGTACACTTATTTTTTTATATCTGCGGGAATAGATTAAGTAATGACGATTTAATTAAGCTTGAGTAGGTATGATTCCAATAATTATTGATATAATTTAAAGAAAATAAGTAATGAAAAAATATGATTCTTTAGATTAAAATAAATATATTTTGTAATGATATTTAAATGTATTCCTATTAAAAATATATGAAGCTAATTTTTATGTAATATTAAACAAGAAATAATAATTAATTAATAAGTTCCCAACTGTTCTTTGTTTTTTCTTGAGAAACAGGTTCCACATCAAGATGGTTTTCTGAAGAAGAGCTGAGATTGGTTTTTAAAATGTTATCTTCTCTCTTTAAATCATCGTCTATTATTTTTAATTCTAAATTTGAAGTTTTTGTATTATTAGTTGTGTTCATAGATTCATCACAAACAATTCGAGATATAGAATCTCTTATTTCTCCTCTTAATTTTTGTTGCGCATCAGACGTTTTCAAGTTTCTCATTTCCATAGCTACATAAGCTCCAAAAACATCATGATCATCGTTTTCTTTCTCCATCGAACTCTTCAATAATTTCATTATCAGTGTATCTATGTAAGAATTTTCCTCAGAGCGAGCATATAAAGGATTCTGAGCCATTATTTTATTTGTTTTATGTGATTTAATATTTTTCTGATTCTCCTAGAAATATTATAAACAATTTAGTTACACACACATAGTATTATATAGTTTATGGATGATTAATAAAGCGCATATATTATACATATAGTGGAAAATATACTAAGTTACACCTAAAATCATAATTTAGCATTTATTATATGTTGAATAATTAAATATTAAATAGTTAAAAATTAAAATCAAAGTATATGACTGACAAAGTATATATATTTCTATAGGAAATAGATTTTTATTTATATCTGAGATAATTGAGGTACAGTTAAGTGATAAGTCAGCAATTGAGGACTAGGTGTGTTTCATTTTTTCTTAAATAAATCGATAGTATTTACTGATAAATCTATATTATAAATGTAAATTGATCAATACATTAAATAATATACATATAATACTATACAAAAATATGATAATGGGTAAATTCTCAATAGGTAATATTTATAAAACATTTGTCCTGATAAAAATATAAGATTTAATCTACACCAGACTTCAAACTGTTTATTATTTTAAAACTATGACTATCGTTAACATAATAAGCGATCGGACATTTTAATTTAAGTAAGTATGAACAGTTTTCCACAGTTTTATCGAGTCATGACTATATAAGTTTTGATCTATTGGCATTATTTAATTTATAAAATACCTAGAATACAAAGGCAAACGTTTCGTATCTACAAATATTTCCAAATAAAGATTTTATGTATCAATGTCAAAAGTGAGCTACCATCACAAAAATCTATTTTAATTTTAAGCCCCCTATGATATTTCTAAGAAAATTTTGCTTGGGAAAATATGTAATAATATGTATTTGTAATTTTTAAATAATTTTAATAGTTGTACATTTAAATAATTAATTTGAAATCTGTTTCCTACATGTTATGAAATTGAAATTTTCTTAAAAAATATAAGGTAACTACTTAATATATTAAATTGGATAGTTAAGAACTGATATTTTCACATATAAAAAACAAGTAATTAAGTATATTTTCCACCCATATGTTTATACGATAATAACATTATTTTTTATATTATTATTAGTAATAAACAATATGTAGATACTTTGTTAGAATGACCGTTAGGTAATATCTTAGAAATTACTTTTAATCAAAGGTATTATTAAGGAATAACATTTTTACAACAGAATGCCAATAATTCGAGATATTAATATTTTTAATTTAACTTAAAATTCATTATTCGATTGATAAACATTGATTTTATTTTATGAATATTTGACTGAAATTTATATTTAGTTATACACACAATTAATCCAGATCATTGACAAACTATTGTATTAACTATTATACAAATTATTATACTTATTAAAATAATAAAATAGTATTTATATACCTACTGTGCCATGTTTTGATATATATATATATATAGTAACAAAATCACTAATTAAGTAACACGCACTAACACTTTAGAATTTAGTTCACAGAAATGAAAAAATAATATAATATTTAACTTACCAATTTTGTTAATTTTATTTTTGAATAACCAATATATATATATGTATCATGAAAAAGTGTATACAAACATAATCACTAAAAAGTTGAAAATAATTTTTTTTTTTTTTGTAAATATAACAACAAAATATAAACGGATGTTGTTGCATTTTTTTGCTGTTTATATTTGTTTGCTAACTTTGTATATTATTTATATCTTTAATGGCATTGTCTAGTTAAATATAAAAATGTAATGCAATTACTGACATATTATTTCAATTTTGCACGTTTACAATGCATTTGTAGTTGAACAAATTTTCTAGATTTAATGTATTTTAACATTTATGTGAAAACTTTTTCCAAAGCATTATAATGTATTACCATTGCAAATGATTTAATGTTACAGTAAATAACAACCATAGGACCTGCCCTAAGATTAGGACAAAAAGAAATCCAATTAACTCTGATAGTAACAATGATAAGATAGGTTAAAATGTATTGCATTAGATTTGAGTTTATCAATTTTTTTTTTTGTAAAAATCAAAGAAGATTTGAAATAAATAGTCGAATGAAATTTATCAGTACAGTTTTGTTATACCTATTTAGTGTAATAATGCAAACAGTGTAATTAGTTGAACATATTTTATACTGCAATAACATCCAAAACCTGTTTATCAAAACAATCTCTCATAATATGTATGAATGAATCAACTAAATGTGACCTGTCTTTAATATTTTGTATTTACCTTTCCAACAGTTAAAGAACCATTATGTTCACCACGTCCAACAAACAATGGTTCACCATCTTCTGTATGACCTGAAGATAATGCTCCTACTGGGATTTCTCCATTGTTGGCTTTCACCCAAGTACCATTACAGTTGCAAAGTACCTAAATCATATAAAATGTTAGAAAATGTCTAAAAAATATGTTGATTGAAAACAAATAATGTCTTCTAACTTCATAGTTTTCTTTGGGATTCTCAACACCACCCCAGGGTATATAGACAACACCATGCGAAGGAACAAGTTTACCAGGAATCAGAGCACCATTATGTTCTGCTCTGGCTACATATAGCTGTTCATTGGTAGCATCAAAACCACCAGGTAAAGCATTTGGTGGTATTTGACCGTTACTGGCATGAACCCAATGAACTGGACCAGAGGATGGTCCATCAAGGTTCCAGCCAGGTGAAGCTGCAGGTGGAGCTAAAACAATTAAGTTTAATGTTTAAAATTAAATTTGATTAAACTAACGTTTAAAAACATATTACACATATTATACACAGACATATAATTATATTATAAATATAATTTAAAATGTACAAATCACAATAAAAATACACACAGGGGCATTCCTAACCTTTTCCTTTTACAGGTTTTGGTTTTGGGGTAGCAACTATTTTGCTTTTAAATTGATCATCTGCTGCACCATGAATGTGCCAATTACCAACAGCCCCCCAACAAGTACGAACTCCATAATGAGAAATGAGAAATGGGCTTGAATCTGTCCATTCAAATAATTTAGCTTTCTCACTAAACACTTCATAAACACCATCTCTCCAAAAAATGACAAATTTCTTTGGAGTGTCTTTACACAGAAGCTGAGGAGTGTCAACGTGCACCTTTAAACACATCAATCATTTTATATATTTATTACATTTCGTCTATAATCAAAATAATACATGAAACACCAGTGTCACAATAAGTTAATAAGAGTTAATCAGAATCAGAATTTGAAGATGTGTTAAACTTATTATTAATATTATTATTAAAACAGTACCTAAGTAAAATTAATTTAGTGTAAGAATTTGTATCGTTAAAAATGTCAAATCAAGCAAGAGCATCAGAGAGTTAAGTGAAAAGCACAGTATAATATAATTTTAAACCTTATCTGGTGTTTGTTTGTTGTAACGAATGGCAGATGCTGTATTCTTCCAGCCACCAAGTAATACCTCTACCATAGGTTCAGATTCTTTATTTTTAGTTGCCAAGACAACATGTGCATCACTGGCACTATCTACCGAGAAACTTATTGATCCATGAAGTATAGCTCTAAATATGAAGTCCTTACTATCTTCGGTGTTTATGTAAATATTATCTATATGAATTCAATTTCAAAAACAAAATTTAAAACTAAATTATGTGAAGTTGAACACTTAAATAACCAAAATTTAAAAATATTATATTATAACTATCAGAGTACTCCTAAATTACATACTTAATGTACAATATTTTCTAAATCTTATTATTACTCTCAAAACATTTATGGTATACAATATAATTTTAATATATTTTTTTTTTTTGTAATATCATAAAGTTTTTCCGTTATTATTATATTTTTATAATATATATTGTATATTTAAAAATAGGCGATATTGTGAAAATAAATCATTACTTGTTACTGACTTAATTATTATTTGTAAAATTACAAATTTTTTATTGATTATAGTTATTTTATGATATGCAAAACAAACCTTCAATAGTCCATACTCCTGTAGATCCCCATCCACTACGCACACCATAGAACAACACATTTAAAGATTCTTCATCTTGCCATGACATAAATGGTTTTTCCTCTCCTTGTTTTCCTACACCAATAAAACCACCTCCCCATTTGATCCAAAATCCTCTGGCTTCGCCATTGTTTAATAGTTTTGGAGTATCAACAATAACCTTGTCTGGCTCTTCATTATTTTTGCGTATAGAAGATTTTGTATTTCCCCAACCACCAAGGAATATCTGAATAAAATACAAAGAAACTTAACAATATGCTTATATATTTTTAAACATTAAAAAGCCTATTTTTTAAAAATAAATTTAAAAAAAAAAACAAATTAACTAATTAAAAGTAATTGTATGAAAATGAAATATAGATACCTCATATTTGGGCGGCTTGTTTTCTGCAGTAGCAGTTAATGCAATGTGAGCATCGTTTGATGCTTTGACGGTAAAATGTAAGGAGCCAAAATTCAAGGGATTGAATTTATAATCTTGGCTATCAGCAGTTGTTATTTCTATAACATAAAACAAAAATGAAATGAATAAATTGTCTCATCGTAAAACATTTATTACAGTAGATAATTTATATTATTTATTAATATAGATACATTTTAGACTAAGGCCTACGGAGTACGGTGGATACTGACTAAGATGTTTCCATGCTGTTTGTTAAAAAAAAAAAAGAGACAGTAAAATGTTGGTACATTTGTTTTAATATTTATATATTTTTACAAAAATATTTTAAACAAGCTATTATTTTATATTAATATTACCTCTGTAAATTTGCATTACATCCAAATCTGTCTGAATTACTGTACTTTTTATTCTTACTTATGGTTTAACTAATATTATTTATATGCTGCTAGTATACTATTAATACATAATAATATTTGCAAATAATTTCTGACTTATTCACTGTTTTTAATCATTATATTTTGACCCATACTTAATAATTAATATTGACATTAAAAATACAAGATAAACATTAAATTAATCCAAACATTAAAATGAAAAGTATTTTATAGTAGTAGGTACCTATAACCTATACCTACTTAATGGGATAAATAGTATTGTGAATTAATGAAAAGTTTAAGTTTAAAATCTAGTAATATAGACAGGTCAGGAATTTTTATTAATATTAATTTATCAGGTAGGTAGATGAATCATGTTTAAAACATATAGCTCCAGCTACTAAAAGCTTTATAATTGAATTAATATATCATAACCGCATGTAACAAAGTAACCATATTAATAAGCTTACTCGGTAAATTAAATAATATTTTTGAAAATTTATCAATGGCATATTATGAAAGAAGGTTTTGAAAATAACCGGACTAGTATTTTCATTTTCATCTCTTTTTCTTAAATAATTTTAACATACCTTACCAAGTGTTTAGCTACTAATGCTTTTGTTTACTAGTTTAAATACTCAGTTTTATACATTTTAAATCTGTGCTAATCACTAAGGTTTAAGAACCTTGAATTATGATCTATATTCATTATTCATATTATAATATTATTGAAATTAAAATGAACAATTACTACTTTCATAGTAATTTACTAATTTGTTTTCTTTTGTGTGAAGAAAAAAACAACTTATTAGGCTCCATAATACATGTATATATAATTATATCTATACATGACAGCCTATGAATACTGAATAGACCATATAGCAAAAAATGCCTAAATACACCCATTATAAAACCAATAGTGAGTAATAAAGAATGATAGGTAAGCCATATGGTATGATAGAACAGTTGTCCATTACTTAAAAAAGCTATTGAACTATCAAGGCGGCAAGGCATATATTATATAAAAATGAAATACGAAGTATTGTTTTAGGTACCTAATTCCTATGTAATAAGTAATAACCATGTTTAAGTAGGCCTTAAAAAAAAAGGATGGTAGTGTTTCACTGTTTTCTTGCTTATAAGTCATATTCATAGGTGGGGCTGGGAAGTTGTAGGAGTAGTAGAGAAAGCGGAAACAATAATTTACTATGCAGTATTTACGTTTTATGATATTGACAGCAACATTTTTCATTTAATTATATTATGCCCAATACTAATAACAAGTAGGTATATAAGTTAATTTATAATTATTGTGAGCGACAATCGTCGCGATAATAATACAATACATAGGCATAACGTATAAACAACCCACGAGCGATAAAAAAAAGAAGATAAATTGAACAAAATTGTTTTAATATAGCTCACGGACATAAATAAACGTAAGGCACTAAGAAATACATTAAGATTAAATACCTATGTGGCTATGTGGCTATGTTCGTTGAGTCAAGCAGTCTCGAGCGGTTCTAAGACTATGTATAATATTATACATATTTTATACTGTGAGTTATAACTATTTAAGTACGCCGGCGAAACAAAAATAGACCGGTCACTCGTACAGATAAATCGTAAATAGATCGTCGACAAGTCTGTGGAATAATGTCTAAATTACCAATTATTATTACTATTGTCGGTACTAATAAGGATACTCGTCCTACTCCTAGAGTAAACGTCCAGCAGTACTTAATATTTTTATTTTTATATCCAAACCAAAATATTGGGCGACCATATGTCATGGACCACGGTATTACATCGGCAACGATTAATGGCCCGGACGGGTAAAGCGACAAAACAAAATATGATGTAGTTATTGTAAATAGAACGAAGTATTATCGCTTACCGGTGGCCATTATATCGTGTCGGACGTTGCGCTATTTTCTTTACGATTTTCGACGACGAAGAGACGAAGGCGGATGAGCTATGTTGATCGGCGATAAACGGGAACACCACACACCGGCTACCTGGACAGTGGTCAGTGACTCGACTGATGCCTTCGGGCTGATCACTGATGTAGCACTGTAGCAGTGTTGGCAAGTACACCGCGACCCGCTCCGCCAGTCAGCTGCGGCAATGGTATTGTGGTACGCTATACATAGGCGGCGCATGGGCAGACGGGTGTTCGGCGGCGGCGGCGGCGGCGGCGTCAATGCGCATAGCCCCCCTGAACATCCACCCGGCACACATAGTACGTTTTGCAAGCCGCGGTATCCCCCTCACCGGGCTCGCTGCCGACGGGCGACGGCATACGCGGCCAGCCAACCATGGCCAGTCGGCCAACGCACGGATAGAGCAGCTCTACTATAATAGTGTAATATAAAAATCGACCTTGAAATTATTTATGGTTATCCATCTTCCGCTCGGCGACATCAGCAGCACCACCACCACGTCTACAGTCGAAGACACAAACGTCGTGAACCGTGTCTGCGTGTCCGTTGTCCTCTCAGATCTCACACAGTCACACATAAATAATAACAATACCTAATAATAGTACTACACAGACGACCTGCAGTATATAAATTTAAATGTATAATAAAATATATACCGGTAATCAGTATATTATTAAACTTTACTGTATTACTACTCAACGTTTAACTCGAACTACCACTCCTTTTTTCATCCATCGTGTCCAACGCCAGGCACCAATAATTATTAAGCTAACGAGCCACCAGGACGGCGATTAATGACAAACGGCCGTATTTTAGCCGGACAATTTTTAAACATAAACTTTATTTTTTTATTTTTGTTAAGATAATAATCGTTAAAGTCACTTTAATTTACTATTGTTAATTCAACTATTTATTATGTTAAACATATTCGTAGGTATCTATTTAAACAAAAGTTGCAGCGTAGTTATAAATTATACATAGCCACATAGGTAAAGGTAATAGAATTAAAACCTACACAAATGAGTACACATGTAAAAATGGCTAACTCGTAAAAAAAAAAATAATATATACCCAAAAATATCGATTATTTTCCGTGTTCAGTAGGTTAGTACCATCTGCTTGGTACAGCTCCGTGGGGGGTGGCCCGTAGATGAAATCGAAATCTAGAGGCTCCCTCACAAAACTTTCTCTGTTGTTTTTAGTTTGTCTAGCCATTAAATATCAAAGTTAAATGATAGACCATTTTCAACCTACTCAAAATATATTCTATTTCTTGAGTGTGGCTTTGGATTGTCTCTGATTTCTGTTCTTAAGTAATTTATAACCTTCCATTCCAAATGGCTTCTCATCAGTGGTGTGGAGTGGGTTGTGTAAGCATTATAAGCAGAAGTGAATACTAACTTATCCCCCCTAAAAATTATTGTTTTTATAATATCCTAAAATAAAAAAATAATAATATACTTATATTATCATATTATGATAAAAGGCAAATTAAAATATTTTACACTTCAAAAAAGTATTTGATGCTAAATTTAGCACCTATTATTTCTCTAGGCCTACGTTCAACTACTCTAAGTTCATTTTAAATTATCTTGATGCACGCTGTAGTGGACGGTGTATTAACTATTTGCTGGTAAACCCTCATGAGTTTAATATTAATTATAAACGTTGTATCGTACAAATCTTAATAAATTATTAATATGAAGATTACCTATTAAATAGATAAGCTTATTTAGTGTTCACAGTTCACTATTACCATAAACTATGAAGAATGTTAAAATGTGTAGAAAAAGTTTTCAAGTATCAATTATTGGATGATAAATCTTTATTAAAACTGGTCACACGTAATATACCAGCCACGACATCTCATCGGCCGCGGCACCTCATTGGCCACGACATCAGATCGGAAGTGGCTTATCCTTGTCAGCCACTGTATATCATTTGCCACGACTTCTCAATAGCCACGACATCTCATTTGCCGCAACATCTCATCGGCCTCGGCATCTCATTGGCCGTGGGCATCACATTGGCCACGACATCAGATCGGAAGTGGCTTATCCTTGTCAGCCACTGTATATCATTTGCCACGACTTCTCAATAGCCACGGCATATCATCGGCCGCGGTATCTCTTCGGCAGCGGCAAATCATCTGCCATGGCATTTTTTTCGGTGGGGGGGGGGGAGCTGATCAATTTTTTACACAGCGGTGGTTTAGTTTTTGATCGAATACCATAGACCATTAAAATAATTTTTAAATTTTATTACATTTCGGGGGGGGGGCTGCAGCCCCCTCAGCCCCCCTGGCTACGCCACTGAGATTAAAATGTTTAATTTTTATTATTTACTTTTGTTATTTTTCGTTGTGGTTGTCAAGTATTGTTAGTCATAAAACACACTAGGTACGCAGTATAGTGACTTATCTGGCCAGCTGCAAGTCTTATTCGTAAAGGTAAAAGCATTTTTGATTTTCTATCATTTTAGGCTCAATTAAAAAGCTTGAGAAATTAGCTAATACAAGATTTCACATAAAATGTTTTAAAATATTAAAAATACTCAAGCATGATTTTTGTTATGAAAGTCTTCAAGGTTTGTCAATTTTCTACTAAAAAATATGCACCTGTATTATTTTCAATTTTCAAAGGTAAGTAGAGTAACTACTATTACATGTTCGTTTATTGTTGATTTTAAATTATGGTTAATTGTAGGTATAGGTATTTGAAATTGTTAAAAAGTAGTCCGTTATAATATGTGCTAAATAACGTGTTCAAGCCCTAATTATATATTATATTTATACAGTGTCTTCACAAATTTAGGGGACACTGAATTTCTCATCCTGATTATTGGAATAAATGGTTTTTTCATTTAGAAGCTAGTGGTACATAAATACACACTTTAGATAAATTTCAAATTTTTAACTTCCCTAAAAATTGGTGAACACACTGTATATAATTATATTTACTTAAAATATTCCCAGTGTTACCATCGTATTGAACTTTTAGAGCTTCGGTATAATTAAATGGATTATGTGTTTATTATTATATAGGCTATACTATATAATAATATTACTATATATTTAATATTTTAATATTATAAACTAATCATCTGCACACGCGCCATGTGTTATCTACATTTCGTATTTTGTATATAGGTAGGTACTGTAAGTCTATAATGCTATTATGTGTATGGGTAGGTTATTTCTATAAAAATGCCGATGATACAATTTTCGGTAGGTCAAAAACCTTGAAAATATTTAATACAAGGTTCACTTGCTCATACTTTTTTTCATATATAAATTTAAAAATAGTGGGTAAGTTGGTAACGCTCTGCTATACAATTAGGTGACAAGGACAAGGTCTTAGAAAATATCTTTTAAAACCATAGTCTAGAGCAGGGGTCGGGAACCTTTTCGTGAGAAAGAGCCATTTTTTGAAAAATTACAAAACCATGATGTCCAGGGAGCCGCGCAGGTTTGAACAAGCTTTTTTTTAGTTGTAGTTGCTAGTATAGACAATATATTATAGAATATTAGAATAAAGATTATAGTATTATTATTTCATTGAAAAATTGGTAGGCACTTAAAACATAATGATACGTCTTAAATTTAGAAAATATAGTAAAACTTTATTTCATTAATTCATTATTATTGTTATTATTGGTTATACAAATAAAATATTATTTAATTAAATACAATAACACACAAAAAACGTATTTACTTAATATTAGTGAGATTTTTGACCTGGAAATCGTTATTAAGAAATTCTGAAATATTAACACTATAATATAACGCCGGTATAAATTATAATTATAATTTTACGGATCTCGATGTATTGATGAATTTCCAAAGAGCCACAGGTTGAATATTAAAGAGACACAGGTTCCCGGCCCTGGTCTAGAGAGTCGCTGAATCACCTGTAATATGGATGTGTAAAATTTGAATCCAATGATATAAAATCATTGTATACGAAATCGATAATTGATTATTATTCTGAGCGAAGACTGTCAGCATATAATATTACTAAGAAGGTACTAAGGTAGGTATGTATATTTTATAATATTATTGTAATTAAAGTAATTAAGGGGATCGGTGGCGGTGACGACTGTCTTTGTATAACACACGCGCAACATAAGAATTCAGAGGTGTTTTTTGGCAAACGTACCGATTGATAAAGTGAAGCGATAAGAATTCTGAAAACAGATTTGAATTTGTCGTCAAGTCTACTTGAGATCGGTCAGTCTACATTTTTGATTTTAGATTCTGAGTGAAACGAT